>NC_084794.1:5263194-5572500 GCF_963169125.1 Humulus lupulus | reverse complement strand
GGTATGCGGTACCTTGTAACATTCATTGATGACTTCTCCAAGTATGTGTGGGTTTTCTTTATGAAAGAAAAATCTGACACATTATCAAAGTTTAAAGAGTTCAAAGAGTCAGCTGAAGGAGAAGTGGGAAAGAAGATATGTTGCTTGCGCATAGACAACGGGGGAGAATATAGCTCAAACGAGTTCTCTCAATACCTAAGGGAATGCCGAATACGTCATCAGTACACTTGTGCCAACACGCCACAACATAATGGTGTAGCAGAAAGAAAGAACCGACATCTTGCAGAAATTTGTCAAAGTATGCTACATGCAAAGAACGTACTGGGCAGGTTTTGGGCCGAAGCAATGAGGATTGCAGCCTTTGTGATCAACAGACTTCCTCAGCCAAGGTTAGGATTTGTTTCACCCTTTGAGAAACTATGGAACATGAAACCTACAGTTAGCTACTTTCGAGTATTTGGCTGTGTATGTTATGTGTTTGTTCCTGATCATTTACGGAGCAAGTTTGACAAGAAAGCTGTTAGATGTATCTTTGTGGGATGCGACAGCCAGTGAAAGGGGTGGAAATGTTGTGATCCAATGAGTGGAAGATGCTACACGTCACGAGATGTGGTGTTCGATGAAGCATCTTCTTGGTGGTCCCCAGAGAAGGAGGTGTTGCCAGACTCGAGAGAATTTGGAGACAAGCTGCAACAAAAGATGGGGGAGGATACTGGTCAACTCCAACCAAGTTCAGATGAATCAGGAGATCTAAACGGTGATGATGTCGAACAAAGAGTGACTCAGAATCCTTGGCAAACTAGCGTGTATCAACAACCAAACGAATAAGGTGGGCCTAGTGAAATAGAAGAATCAGCTCCACAATCTCAACTCCGAAGGTCAACAAGAAGACGAAGGTCAAATCCCAAATATGCCAATGCAGCCATAATTGAAGAAGCAACAGAGCCTGAGATGTTCGAAGAAGCATCGCAGAGTTCTGAGTGGATGACAGCTATGAAAGAAGAGATCGATGCACTTCAGCAAAATCAGACTTGGGATCTTGTGCCAAAGCCGAGACATGTGAAACCCATATCTTGCAAATGGGTTTACAAGATAAAGCGTCGTTCAGATGGGTCAATCGAGAGGTACAAGGCACGATTGGTAGCTCGTGGTTTCTTTCAACAGTATGGACTAGACTATGACGAAGCATTTAGTCCAGTGGCGAAACTTATAACTGTACGAGTCTTACTTGCACTTGCAGCCAACAAAGACTGGAATTTGTGGCAAATGGATGTGAAGAATGCTTTTCTTCATGGAGAGCTGGATCGAGAGATCTACATGATCCAACCAATGGGTTTTCAGAGCCAAGATCATCCTGAATATGTGTGTAAGCTGTGGAAAGCACTCTACGGATTGAAACAAGCACCCAGGGCGTGGTATGGTAAGATTGCTGAATTTCTAACACAAAGTGGTTATTTAGTAACACCTGCAGATTCCAGCTTGTTTGTCAAAACCAATAAAGGGAAGCTAGCTATAGTGCTAGTGTACGTGGATGACTTAATCATAACCGGTGATGATGAGGCAGAAATTCTTCGGACAAAGGAGAATTTATCAGTTCGTTTCCAGATGAAGGAACTTGGACAACTCAAGCACTTCCTTGGTCTAGAGGTTGATTGCACACAAGAAGGAATATTTCTCTGTCAACAAAAATATGCCAAAGATTTGATAAAGAGGCTCGGAATGCTCGAATGCAAGTCAATTTCGACACCGATGGAACCGAATTCCAAAATGTGTGCATATGAAGGAAAAGATTTAGAAGATGCGACAATGTATCGACAATTGGTAGGTAGTCTGATCTACTTAACCTTGACTCGACCTGACATTTCTTATGCAGTTGGTGTGATGAGTCGATACATGCAAAATCCAAAGAAGCCTCATTTGGAAGCAGTTCGACGAATACTGAGATATGTGAAGAGTACAATTGACTATGGTCTTTTGTACAAGAAAGGTGAAGACTGCAAGTTAGTTGGTTACTGTGATGATGACTATGCAGGAGATCATGACACCAGGAGATCAACAACTGGGTATGTGTTTAAGCTTGGCTCCGGAACAATTTCTTGGTGTAGCAAGAGACAGACAACGGTATCATTGTCAACCACTGAAGCTGAGTATCGATCAGCAACAATGGCAGCTCAAGAAAGTACATGGTTGATACAGCTGATGAATAATCTACATCAACTAGTAGATTATGCAGTTCCGATGTGCTATGACAATCAGTCGGCAATTCGTTTGGCGGAGAATCCAGTCTTTCATGCAAGAACTAAGCATGTTGAAGTGCACTATCACTTTATCAGAGAAAAGGTTCTGCAAGAAGAAATTGAGATGAAACAGATCAAGATGGATGATCAAGTTGCAGATTTTTTCACAAAAAGTCTAAGTACAAGCAAGCTCGAAAAGTTTCGTCAACAGCTTGACATAGTACAAAGAATAAGAGCTGACATTGAGGGGGAGTGTTAAGAATCAATGTCAACCCAAAAAGTCCAAATGTCCAAGCCCAAAGGTAAATAAAAGCCCAATCCATTTTATCTAAAGCCAAGACAATGGAAGCTTCTCGACAAATGTGGAAGGAAGATATTTTTAAGAGAAAATTGTAGAAGGATGTAGAAAGTAGATTTTTTTAGGAGAAGTGTGTAGAATGTGGTAATAATGTATGAGTAGGATTATTTCTCAATTTAATATTTGTATGGTGTAGATTGCATGGTGAGGACTATAAATACCCTCCCTTGCATTTGGGTTAGGCATCCTCCAAAAAAATAAGTCTTTGTATTCTTAGTGTGGTGTTTTGAGTGTAAGTTGTGAGCTTCCTATTGAGTGTCTATTTCTCTTCAAATTGTGAGTGATCTTTGGAAAGTGTTGTAGTGTCTTTTATTGTGGTATAATACAAGTAATTTGTTTACTTGTTTATGTCCAATATTAGTAAGTTTAGAGTTGTGTACTCTAAATTTTATTCAACGAATACCCCTAGGTCTATTAAGGGTTTCTAAAGGCTCCCAAGGGCAAAATTGGTATTTCCCACTTATCTCGTTAATCATAATTAACGCTCTCCAATTCCCGCTATTCTTAACAATCTCAAACATCAATAATTCATATCTCGTTACCCTTTAATTCTCGACAACGTTCTAATCATTAAAATCACCTCGAGACTCATCCCGAGTCCCGAACTTAAACCTGTTATGACTAGACCGCTAATTAATATTCCAAGATCGTCTCATGCCGAATAGCTCGAACAAACCCACATTATGTGGTATCAACAATATATCACCGACATGCATACAAATATACAATTATGCCCTCAACGGGCCAAATTACCAAAACACTCATGTAATGAAATGTGGACTCACATGCATGCATTTAACATCATATTATAATATAATTCACATAAATATGCATATATTCATTTAATGGCATAATTAAACAGTTATGGCCATCCCGACCTACTAATCCAGCCATTAAACCACGTTAGGGATTTCGGGGCATTACACACACATGTAAAGGGAAGAAAATGGAGTATCCAAGGTGTTGCTTCCCTTGGATAATGCTTAAATGGAGGAGAGAGTAATCAAAGAAAAGTATTGGAAGAGAATATTGAAAAGAAAAAAAAAAAGAAAAATTTATATAATATTTTGCCAAAATCTTAAATTTTTATGGACTAATAAACGTTTTTTTCTTTTCGATTTTACGATTTAAGGATTTTTTTTTACATTTTTACGGTTTTAATTTTTTTTCAATTTTTGTGTTGTTTAGGTTTATGTATAGTTTTTTTTTTTTTTTTTAACTTGTTTAGTTTTATGTATAGTTGTTTTATTATTGTGTTGATGTCTAATTGATGCTTAGTTGTTCTAAGATAAATTTTTAAAAAAAATTAACACGAATGTAGTGGGTTGATAACTATTTAGTTGTCCAATCATTTTTATTTAGTTGTTCTTTTTATATTATATTTTTGAAAATCTAAGAAAGTATTTCTGAAGAAACAAAATTAGAGACGCAAATATATATATAAATATATATATATATATATAAATTTATGAAAAACTTGCATGCGGAAATCACTTATGAAAACTATTACACTTATCTATTTCATTCAGTATATTAATCACAACTTCATAAATTGTAGTTATTGTAGTTGACTACTCTAAAAAAATTTGTTGGTATTAATTAACGGACACTGTTTACACCTAAATTATAGATGTAGCAGTTTTATTAACCACTTATTAAAAATCACAAGGTCCACTTAAAAAAATATATGAATGTCTCCTCACCAAAAATTAAAAAAAAAAATCTTATAGAACTCATCTATCTTAGACAAAGACCTTTGAATTTTTTGGACCAATAATTTATTATTATTTGGAGCTAAAATGTGATTTGAATTAGCCTCTACCAGCCAACTTTCAACCGTTTGGAAATTGACTAACAATCAAATATATAACAGAAGAGATTGAGTTAGCAAAATTGGGAGCCAAACCCCCCAAATAAGCTCACTATGATAAATTGTTCTTCATTCTTATGCTTTTAGGTATATGGCAGTGACCTAACCCTAGATAGTTACATATTCAGAATGTTTCATTCTCACCCTCATATTCCGTTCAACATAATCTCCCATTAACAACACCATCATCAAAACTGTAATAGGCACAACCACCCATCTCTTTTCACATTAATATTTAGGGTTAGATTTTGTCATGTTTGAGAATGAATCTCGTTCAGCTTACAACTGTTTAATCAGTGATTAAGTTGATCGGACATATGTTAATCATTAGAAGCCTAAGATCATAAAACTAAGTCAATAGAATGCATAAAATCAAAGTCAAGTTCATAAAATATTAACAAGCTGAATTTTTTTAACGAGGCAATACCGACAGCTAAGCTCTCACTATTGCCTCCAACCACGACAACTCTTACCTGTCGGTACTATCCCATTAAATAAATTTAGATTCTATAATAACTCAATAGCTACATCTTTTAATTGTCGATATTACTGTAATACATTTTTATAAAAAATTATTTATATATATTAATAATAAAATCATAAATAATCAATTTATATATTAATTTTTTTTACAATATTTTTCCAATTAATAAAATAATTTTTTTAATTAATATAAAATTTATAAATGTGTTAAAATTAATATAGTTAATTTTATAAATATGTTAAATAATAATAAATTTAAAATTTGATATAAAAATTATTATAAATACAAAAGTTATAATAATATGAAAAATTTAGAAACAAAAAACATATAGTTTTAAAAGATTTTTATAAATACATAATTTTTATAAATGTATATATTTACATAATTTAGTTTATTTTTAAAATTATACTATTCATTAATTATATTTTAGATTTTTTATTTGAATTTTGGCGACATTTTATGACAGTCGGGGTTGGACTTTTATTAACTGTTGGCGTTGGGGTCAATAGCAACAACGTTTAACTGTCGGCATTGGTCTTGAATTAACTGTTGGCATTGGTCTTGAATTAACTGTCGGCGTTGGGGTCAATAACGACACCTTTTAACTGTCGGCATTAGTCTCGAATTAATTGTCGGGGTTGGGGTCAATAGCAACACATTTTAACTGTCGACATTGATCTCGAATTAACTGTCGGCGTTGGAGTCCATAGCGACAGTCAAAAGCAACGGTGACAGTTATTAGCTGTCGGCGTTGATCTCTATGCCTACAGTTTTTAATTGTCGGCGTAAAGTCCCGCTAAGCAATTACGACAATCAACATAATTGACTGTCGTGGTTGGGTGTCGGGATAGCCCAATTTCGTAGTAGTGTAACGAAATCATTGTAACTACTAGAACAAAATCCAGAGCCTACTTATTCATAGTCTTTTAAAGTTGAGTTATTTCTACCGTGGGTTCCATTCTTTGTAAATATCAACCACTTTATGTCTCTAGACTTAACTCAATTAACTATTCCGTTACAAAAATACAGCAAATACAATTAAATAGGTTTAATTCCTTTCTTTTTTATTTGTTGGCAAATTAGTTCCCAATTTTTTTTATTTTTGATATATTTTTGTATTTGTTGACTTATCCTAGTTGATTTGATACTTCTCTTCCGTCCTCATACTAATATCTATGTATATTATGTAACAAGAGAGACTTTGCACTACTCATAAAATTTATTAATAAATAAAAATACGTAAAATCCGATATTAAATTACACCAATAATAATGTTGGACACCACTAGTACTCGTGCCCAACAATACTTGTAAATAAACAAGTCTACTGACCCTTGTGAGAATACAAAGAAGCTCATTTGATTCTGCGTGAGAAAACTCATTCAACAGTACACAATATCATTACTAGCATTTTGTTATATCTAAACTGAACTCTGCTTATTCCTTACTACCTCTATTTGGAAACTATTCTATTCTCTTCTTCTCACATGATCTGAGTTTTCTCCATTATTATCCATACAGTTCACTATCAACACTCCTTAATCAACATAAGCCACAGGCAATATCATCTCATATAGGGTGTGGAGCTTGTAGGGGCAGCTACCATGGAGACTAACAATGGCAATGTGTTTGAGCTGAGAGTGAAGAGAGAGGAGCCAACTCTGGTTGTCCCTGCTGAGGAAACCGAAAAGGGTCTCTACTTCTTGTCGAATCTTGATCAGAACATCGCGGTGATTGTTCGAACAATCTACTGCTTTAAGCCAGATACTGAGAAGGAAAAGGACAAGGCAGGAGAAGTGATAAGGAGTGCCTTGGAGAGAGTTTTGGTTCACTATTACCCTCTTGCAGGGAGGCTTGAAATCAGCTCAGAAGGGAAACTTATCATAAATTGTAGTGGAGAAGGAGCTGTTTTTGTTGAGGCTGAAGCAGATTGTATGATGGAGGAGATTGGAGATGTCACAAAGTCTGATCCACACACTCTTGGGAAGCTGGTCTATGATATTCCTGGTGCAACAAACATACTACAAATGCCTCCTTTGGTGGCTCAGGTTTGAAAACTCTCACCAGAATACATACATATAAATACATATATATATATATATGAGAATTCTACTAGCTTCACTTTAAGCCCTACCGGTGGACTTTCAGTGTTCTCGACCTATAAATAGTTTTTGGCACGATTTTTTTTATGACCGTGTATATTGTAGCTATGCAGAGTATCTTGCAAATTCAAACATGTTGTTGCACGCGTGACTAATTTTTTTTATGTGTGTGGAAAGCAACATGTTTGAACCTAATTTTCGGTACTGTAAACTATTCGAAATTTTATGAAAATTTACGGGATGCTCTAAATAGCTACAATATACACGGTCATAAAAAAAATTGCGCCGAAAACTGTTCACGGGTCGAGAAACACTGAGAGCCCTACCGGTAGAGCTTAAAGTGAAGCTCCTATAGAAGAATTGTTTGGACAACTACAATATAAAGATATATTTTTAATGATTTTTTTTATTTGAATAATCAATAAAGAAAATCTTTTATAGTTAAATTAAAAATTATTCTGATTTGAAAAATAACTTCTAAAAAGGTCTTTTTAAAATAAAAAATAAATATAAATATATTTTTTTAATTTTTTACCCAGACACTTACAAAATAACTTTTTTAATTTTAAAAGCTAATCAAAGCTTTACTTTTATTTGTTTTGGAGACAAGTATTAATGGTATCAAGTCCACAAAATCAGAGTATAATGGATATTTTCGATCTATACCAATACCAATACCAATTCCAATATGTTTGCTTCTACTTGTTCTCTTCCAGGTGACAAAATTCAAGTGTGGAGGCTTTGCTTTAGGCCTTTGTGTAAACCATTGTATGGTTGATGGAATTGCAGCAATGGAATTTGTGAACTCATGGGGTGAAACTGCTAGGGGGCTGCCCTTAACAGTCCCTCCATTCCTAGACAGGACTATTCTTAAATCCAGAATCCCACCAAAGATTGAAAATCTTCACAGAGAATTCTCTGAGATTAAGGACATTTCTTGCAACACTGACCTTTCTGAAGAGAAAATGCTCTACAGGTCCTTTTGTTTTGATTCTGAAATGCTTGAAAAGCTAAAGAACAAAGCTAAGGAAAATGGATCATCAGCACTTGAAAAGTGTACTACATTTGAGGCACTCTCAGCATTAGTATGGAGAGCTCGAACCAAGGCACTGAGACTGTTGCCAGAACAAGAGACAAAGCTTCTGTTTGCTGTTGATGGAAGGAGAAAGTTCAGTCCACCACTTCCAAAAGGGTACTTTGGCAATGGAATTGTGCTAACAAATTCCATATGTCAAGCTGGTGAACTCTTGGAGAAGCCATTGTCATTCGCGGTTGGACTGGTTCAGGATGCCATTAAGATGGTAACTGATGGTTATATGAGATCAGCCATAGATTATTTCGAAGTAACAAGAGCAAGGCCTTCATTGGCATCAACACTCTTGATCACTACCTGGTCTAGGCTGTCATTTCACTCCACAGATTTCGGTTGGGGAGAGCCTGTTTTATCTGGGCCAGTGGCACTACCAGAGAAAGAGGTGATCTTATTCCTTCCACATGGGAAAGAGAGGAAAAGCATTAATGTTCTTTTAGGCCTACCAGCTCCTGCCATGAAGACATTCCAAGAACTCATGCTTTTCTAGAAAAGCAATGATTATAATCTTCACTGCTTTTTCTTCTAAATCACTATATTGTGGGACTGTTGTTTTAGGATAATAAGAGAAAAAAAGCTTTGCAGAACTCAGTGTGCTTTATAAAATTAGTCAAAATAGTGTGTGTGTATGTTTGGAGTTTAATGTTTCTTGTCTTAGTGTTTTAACTAGAAGAAACTATTCATTTTTTTAATTACATTTTTTTTTCCTCTGAGCTCTCAGTTCTCTGTTAGAATGAGTCTTATCTGTATTATGATTGAAAGAGTTTGGATATTAATAAAAGAGTCTTAGATTCATTTGAATTATGCAGAAAGGCTTTTGGTTGTTGTTTCCTTAATTCATAAACTATGATCCTTTTTTTTTTCCTCTTCTGAATAAGTTTTAGTTCTCATTTTACTTTTGAAAAGTCTGAACAACTCTTCCATTACTTTATGAAATTTCAGTACTTTTCAAATAGATTCCAAGCCATAGTTTCTAATTGAGGATCATATATATTAACATGCAAGTTTGAATAGGTTGTATGAAACAGAACACCAAACCCAACATTTCCGTAGATAATAGAGGATTCTACGGTAGGGGCTTCAAAAAGAGTCGGGCTATTATTTATTTCCGACCCGTGAATAGTTTTTATCGTGATTTTTTATAGCTGTGTATATTGTAGTTATTTAGAGCATCATATAAATTTTCAGAAAATTTTGAATGATTTAAAGTGCCGAAAATTAGATTCAAACATGTTAGTTTTCCACGCGCATAAAAAAATTAGTCACGCGTACAACAACTTATTTTTAAACTAGTTTTTGACACTGTAAATTATTTAGAATTTTCTAAAAATTTGCAGATGCTCTAAATAACTACAATATACACGGTCATAAAAAAAGCGTGCTAAAAACTGTTCACGGGTCAATAACACAAAAGAGTTACACCGGTAGGACATTTTTGGAAGCCCCACCATGGAAATTTCCAATAATAATAATAATAATAAGCCTTGAGACCTTACATTTAAGCAACAAATCATATTTGACAACTTGACAAACCAGTGAAAATCCAAAACACAAAAGGGCAAATCAATTTTTCTTAAACCAAAAAATATCCATGTATCATCAATATTAACATATATTCAAGTAGGACAATTTTTATATAAGTGTTTCACTTTAAGTTCTATCGGTAGGGCTGTAATGCCCCGAATTTCCTAATAAGGTTTAGGACCTTGATTAGGAGGTCGGGAGGGCCATAATTGATTTATTATAATATTTAATGATTATATGCATGTTTATGTGAATTGTATTATTATATGATGGTAAATGCATGCATATGAGTTCATTTTTAATTATAAGGGCATTCTGGTAATTTGGCCCGTTGAGGGCGTGATTGTGTATTTTCATGCATGTGGGTGAATTATAAATAATACCACATTATATGTGGATTGGTTTGGGCCATTCGGCATGAGACGATCATGGAATGCAAGTTTTCGGTCTAGTCATAACGAGATTAAGTTCGGGGCTTGGAGTGAGCCTCGGGGTAATTTGGTGAATAGAACGTTGCCGGGAATGAGAGGGTAACGGGATATGAATTATTGGTGTTTGAGAATATTGAGAATAACGGGAATTGGAGGGTGTTACTTATAACTAACGAGATAGGCGGGAAATGACGATTTTACCCTTGGGAGTCTTTAGAAGCCTTTATTTGACCTAGGGGCAAAATGGTCTTTTCACCCCTAAGATAGGTATCAGCCCTTTGAGTTTAGAAGGTTGTGGAATTGTAAGAAAACAGAGCACCATTCTCATCTCTTTCTCTCCCTCCCGTACATGTTCTTCCTTTCAATTTTTGAGAGCCAACTTGAGGTAACAAGCTAGGAGATCAAAGGTGGGAGCTTAGGAACTTAGTTCAATCATTGAAGGGGGTCTAGATCAAGCTTGAGGTAAGGAAATTCAGCCATGAAAATCTTGTATACCCTGTTTTTCTATTAAGTTTTCAGTTAAGGATTTTGATGTGTTAGTTGAGAATAAATGGAAGTTCTTGAGTTTGGTTGCTTGGGTTTTGATGAGGGTGTGTTGTAGATGAAGTTTAGGGGTTGAATTAGATGTTTGGGATTGGTTTTGAGGCTTGGTTTCAAGGGGAAATCGCAAGGAGGGAAACCAGAAAAGTTTCTGGTCTGCTGATGGCGCCCCAGCGCTAGGCAGGGCAGGAATTGGGCCTCTCTGACTTTGGGGCAGCGCCCCAGCGCTAGTATTGTAACGCCCCAACTCTAGGGACCGTTACGGTGTGCCTTGTAAACAGTGATAAACTCTCTAATCAAGTCATTTGGCCAAAATCTGATTAGCGGTTTAGGGATTAAAACTTTGGACAAGATAGAACGTTTCATTAGAACGTTTAACTATACATTGGGATCCCGAAAATATAATTTGAGAGTTTACTACAGGAAAATATTTACAACAGGCCGTACTATGCGGCAAAACAGGGTTTAACCCTAGTTCCTCTTTAAACCTCAGCCGTGGTGGACGAGCAGCTGCATATGTACACGTCATCACCTAAGCTCTCCAACTCAAGGATGGTCCAGCTTTCATTTGCCTTTACCTGCACCGCATATCACCCATGAGCCGAAGCCCAGCAAGAAAACTTAATATGCTCATGAACAGTTATAACATGTCATCAGATCATAAGGCACACGCCTAGCAGATATAGCCCTATTCAGCAGGCAAACGAGTTCACGTAAAGTTGAGTATAACACATCAACCAATGATCATAATAACCATCCAGGGCTTTTAGCCCCAATATAGAAGAGTGACAGTGGTACAGTCACTAAAGTGGGTTTCATTTCCAACAGCCTTGTGACGATAGGGTCACCAGGGCTTAAAGATAAGTGATCCTTTCACTAGCTTAAACATGATAGGTGCATGGTGATTGGTCACCAACATAACCTTCCTCCCGACTCTAGAGTCGTAACTATGGAACAACGTTCCCCAGCCATGTGACAAATAGTCACCGGGGACATATGCCCTGGCTCTGAACATCTGGTCTTAGACCAGGCAAGCGCTTATAAGTTCATCGACTTTAGGGTCGGTCCAACATTAATGCCATAGAGCCATTCAATGCTATTATCGTTTAGATCTAATCCTCATTTGGCTCAGCGTTCATGACGCTATGCCATTTCTGACTCTTTAGGTCAGTGTCCTTGACTAGTCAGTGCCATACACAAGTAAGTCATGCCACCAAACATATATCACATGTTCAATATTCATAGCAAGGTATTCATCATGCTTACTAAACAAGTACTAGTACAATTAGGATCATGCATAAACACAGAGACTCAAGCTCTGAACGATATCATACTCAGTATACAAAGCATGTCCCAATCACATGTTTCTCGTGCATCACATCCGTCATATTTAACAATCCAACATGCACCAATAATAGCCATGCATGTCATGTTCAATAATCAACCAACATGCATCAAGAATAACCATGCATGTCACATATACACAGGGTGCAATTTTCTTACCTCAGAGTCGAGCTAGAACGATTAAGAGAACAACTCTTAAGAACGATCAACTTTTAGTCCTTTAGCGGTCACCTAGTCATAACCAAATATAGGATGCCATCAATAAAAATGATCAACATAAGTTCCCAAACCAATATCTAGCCTCTGGGACATCAATCCCCACTTAACCGGGTAGTAGGATCGATCCCGAGGCCTAAGACCAACATCCCCAAGTCAAAAACCTATTTCTGGCCAAAACTTCCTTGATGGGCTGCGGCTCACCCTCCTAACAGAGCCAATCCCCTCATAAAAACGCACGCAAGCCGCGGCTCACCATAGACATGTCGCGGCCCTTTACCAAAACCAGCAAGCACCAGCTTGCTTTCCCCTGCGTTTCTCCTCGAAACCAAACCTTCAAACCAGTCCCAAACCTCAACCTAACACCCAATTCAACCACTAAACATTAACAACAACTCACCCACATCAAAACCCAAGTTAAACATCAACTAAACTTCCATTAATTCAAACTTTCCATCAAGAATTCATAAGTTGAAAGTTCAAAGCCAAAATAGAGTATACCATGAAACTAATGGCTGGAACTTACCTCAAACTCGATTTTGAATCCCCTTTAATGGTCGAATCAAGTTCCTAAGCTTCCACCTTTGATCTCCTAGCTTAACTCCTCAATTTGGGCTCTCAAAATTCAAAGAAAGAATGAAGGGAAAAGCTTTTACGGGAGAGAAAGGAAGAGATGAAGATGGGGCTCTGTTTTGTTCTGTTTTCCACAGCCTTCTAAAACTCAAAGGTTGATATAAACCCTTAAGGTCAAAAGACCATAATGCCCCTAGGCCAAATAAATCCCTCTAAAGGCTTCCGAGGGTAAAACCATCCTTTCCCGCCTATCTCAATATTCTCAAATACCAATAAATCATATCACATTACCATTTTATCCCCAGTAATGTTCTAGTCATCAAAATGACCCCGAGACTCACCCCGAGCCCCGAACTTAAACCCGTTATGACTAGACCAAACACTTACATCTCATGATCGTCTCATGCCGAATAGCTCGAACCAATCCACCTTATAATGTGGATATATTAATTAATCACAACCATGCACCCAAAATACACAATTATGCCCACAGCGGCCAAATTACCAAAATGCCCTCATAATTAAAATATGAACCCATATGCATGCATCCACCATCATATAATAATATAATTCACGTAAACATGCATATAATCATTAAATACCATAATAAATCAATTATGGCCCTCCCGGCCTCCTAATCAAGGTTCTAAACCTTATTAGGAAATTTGGGGCATTACAAGTACATTTTCCAGCAAGCCTATTTTAGGGCTCGGGATGACTTTTAAGGCTCGGGGGTTGGTTCCTTTACCCCGTTTGGGTAGATTAAGAGTCCCGAGAGTGTGGGATGGATCCCGGGAGTGAGGTTTTAGATTATAAACCTTTTTATGATTTATTTTATTAATGAGATTCCATATTTGGTTATGACTAGGCGACCGCTAAAGGATCAAAGGAGTGATCGTTCTCAAGGGTCGTTCTTTTACTAATTCTTGCTCGAACCCGAGGTAAGAAAACTGCACCCCATATGTGACATGCATGGTTATTCTTGATGCATGTTGGATGTTTAAATATGATGCATGTTATGCACGAGAAACATGTGGTTAGGGCATGCCATGAATATTGAATATGAGATTGTTCAGAGCTTGAGCCTCTGTATGTATGCATGATATTAATTGTGCTAGTAATTGTTAAGTAAGCATGTTGAATGCCCTGTATTTGGATATTAGATATATGATATATGTTTGGTAGCATTGCTTACTTGTGCATGGCCCTGATCACTCAGAATTGGCATTGGTCGTGTGTTACCGACCTGGGAGCCAGTAACGGCATAAGCGTCATGAACGCAAGGCCGATAAAAGATTATATCTAATCGACATTCTGCATTAGATGACTCAACAAGAGCATTAATGTCGAACCAACCTCAAGTTCGATGAAAACTAAAAGCGCTTATGTGACTTACCCAGCAGTCACTCATCTCTTAAGTTAGAGACTTACCCATCAGTCTCTCATCTGTTTAAGCTAGTGACTACCCATCAGTCACTCATCTGATCAGAGCCATTGAAGGAAAGCCCGGGTAATGGTTTCGTTACACGGCTATGGGCACCGAGCCCCATAGTGACTTGCTTGTCAGTCACTCAGTATGGTTAACAGAACCTCCAAGTAATATTCATTCATCTGTTCAGAGCTATGAGCTCTGTATGATCATTCTGATCATCATTTGCATGGCTTTGGGTGCTGAGCCCTGTAGTGATTTGTTTGTCAGTCACTCAGTATGGTTTACTATAACCTCTAGTGTTAAATCACTCATTTGATCAGGATTGACTTGATAGTCATCCAATCAGAAGGGTAGGATTTCTTATCCTCGATTCCCCAACATTGTTTGAGTTTATTTGCATGCTTGAATAAAGTTATGTTTGCTAGGCATGCCAGATATGATTTGATATCATGATATGATTGTTCTTAAGCATATTGGGTTTTCTTGCTGGGCTTCGGCTCACGGGTGTTATGTGGTGCAGGTAAAGGCAAAAGAAAGCTGGACCATCCTTGAGTTGGAGAGCTTAGGTGACGATGTGTACATATGCAGCTTGTTGCGGATTTTCCTAAGTGTGTGCAAGTGTACACAATCGTTGAACAAGTAATATAATGAAAGTAATTTTTATTGTCTCCTCAAGGATTGCCAAACAAATATTGTAAAAATCATCATCAACAATTTGGGGTACAATTAACTATCCTTTTTTTTTATGACTTAATCAATTAAACTAAAGGACAAAAAGAACTAAACAAGATAATTAATTTAGGCGTTTAACAATAATGCTGGAAAATGACAAATTGCGATTACTATGATGATAAAAGTTAGGCATATCAAATCCCCCTAATTTGTAGTTTTGCCCCTGATGTTGCAACAAAGTTCATAGCAAAGTTCTCTTGTAACTAGGATTTCCAATTTAATGCACATGCCACTTTCCCAAATGCTCATGTTAAAATTCCATCAATTAGATTCACATATTCCTATGCTAAATTTAATTTCAAGAACATAATTCCCAGCATCAATCCTTCAAGTTTGCAAGGTGAATAAAATATTCCTAAGTTATTCACTAATCAATACAAAAGTATCAACATGCATCAATCAAGCATTTCCACTAATTTTTACCCTTCCGGAATTAAAACTAGCTTGTCTCTCACATAAGTTGATCATTCTCAAGCAAGAGATTTGCACAATAAAAATAGCTCAATTGAACAAGAGAAAAATTTCATAAAACAGTCAACAATTTGGGGGCAATTGCAAATTAGGGTTCATCAATATCCCTAACACAAATAATTTAAGTCATAGTAAAAATACCCAAGTCACCACAATAAATATTCAGCATTATCTCAAGAGTTCAAGGAAGGAAGAAAAAGAAAATAAAATTATATGAAAGTTGAGTTTAGAAAAACAAGCCAAAGTGATAGAGATATTCTCTTCTTGTCTTCTAACTCTTAATCCTCTTCTTCTTCTAGCTTCCTTCTCTTTCCTCTTCTCTTCTTGATGATTCAGCTCAAAGAAATTCAGAGAAGACCCCTTCAATGGAGCTTGGGCGGCTGGTTCTCTTCCTCTCTCTCTATTTTCTTGGGTGAAGAAGATAATCTCTTTTTGGGCTCACAAAGGGTATAAACCCTCTCCTTCTCTCTCTACACGTGGGGGAAAACATTCTGCTCCTTTTCAGAACTTTTGCAGCTCCTTTCCACCTCATCTAAATACATGCCAAGTGTGCAGACTTTATGTTGCTGACTGTCCACACTTTGCTGCAGCAAAGTTGACTGATGTTGCAACAATTGCCAGAATTTCAGCTCTAATATGATTTCCTTACACATGCTTCACTAAGCTTTCCAAGCACCCTCTTCCAATGCCTTCAAAATAGATACCACCTTTTTAGAACATAATTCAATTATTTTCCACAAGAGTTATCATTAATTAAAACAAATTACACAAACAAAGTTAAGAGACAAAGTGACTAAAACCACACAATAACAGCACAAACACTCTATTTCACCTAACATTTTAAGTCCAAAAGCTCAATTAATAACTCTAAAATATAGAGTTATCACAGCTGCTCGACCGCCACGAACGAGGTTTGAAGGAGAGGAACTAGGGTTAAACCCTGTTTTGCCGCTTAGATCGGCTGGTTATAAATATTTTGTTGTAATAAACCTTTAAATTATATTTTTTGGATCCCAATGAATACAGTAAACGTTCTAATGATACTTAGTTACACGTTTATGGCCAAATGGCTCGATTAGCGAGTTTAACACTGTTTGCAATGTGCACCATAACGGTCCCTGGAGTTTAGGACGTTACAAGGGCAGTGTTCTCGACCCATGAACAGTTTTCGGCATGATTTTTTTTATGACCATGTATATTGTAGCTATTTAGAGCATCCTGCAAATTTTCAGAAAATTCCGAATAGTTTACAATACCGAAAACTAAGTTCAACCATGTTTCTTTCCATGCGCATAAAAAAAATTAGTCACTAGTGCAACATGTTTGAACTTAGTTTTCATTAGTGTAAATTATTTGGAATTTTCTGAAAATTTGCAGGATGCTCTAAATAGCTACAATATACACGGTTAAAAAAAAAATCGCGCCGAAAACTGTTCACGGGTCTAGAACACTGAGAGCCTCACTGGTAGGGCTTAAAGTGAATCCCCTATAGTAGAATTAGCTAAAACAACCACACACACTGTAACGCTCTGGTTACCCCAGAACAGTTACGGTGAACCGGAAATTTGACTCGCTACCCAAGTCCTTTGGTTATAAACGTGCTTCTAAGTGTTATTAATAGGCTAAGGTGGAAAACTAATCAAAATGAAAGGATATATTTTATTTAATACATAATACTGTTCACGGGCCCAATAAAAACATTTACAAGTTATCTACAACTCAAAATGTTCACTAATGTTTCAAATTTACAAACTCACCGACCTAAGCGGCAAAAATAGGGTAAACCCTCTAGTTCCTCTAAGAACTCCTTGGCCGTGGTGGTCAAGCGGCCGCATATGTACACATCACCACCTAAGCTCTCCACTCAAGGCTGGGTGAGCTTGTCTTTCCCTTTACCTGCACCACATAGCACCCATGAGCCAAGGCCCAGCAAGAAAACACAATATAGCATGATATAATATCAACAATATAATAATCATTCAGGACTTTCAGTCCAAATAGAGGAGTGACAATCGCAAAAGTCACTAAGGTGGGTACAGCTCCCTTTAGCCATGTGACGATAGGGTCACCGGGGCTTAACATATAAGTGAACCTTTCACTAGCTTAAACAGGATAGGTGCATGATGACTAGTCACCAACATAACCTTCCTCATGACCATAGAGTCATAACCCTGGAACATCGTTCCCTAGCCATGCGACAACCAGTCACCTAGGCCTTTGGCCCTAGCTCTGAGTAACTAGCTTAGACTAGTCAAGCGCTTATAAGTTTCATCGACCTTAGGGTCGGTCCAGCATTAATGCCTTAGAGTCATTCAACGCTGATATCGATTAGATCTAATCTTCATTCAGCCCTGCGTTCAGGACGCTTATGTCGTTTCTGACTCTCAGGTCAATAATATGCGACAAGTGCCGTCCCTGACTAATCAGTGTCATACACAAGTAAACAACATCCGCTAGCATTTAATATGCAATCAATGTCCACACTTATCAACCAACATGCTTCATCAACAATCATGCATGTCACATACACAGGGTGTAGTTTTCTTACCTCGGGTTCGAGCGAGAATAAAACAAGAATGACTCCTGAGAACGATCGACCTTTTGATTCCTTAGCAGTTACCTAATCACAACCAATTATAACCTCCATTAAGGAAAATCAACAATGAAAGGGTCTTAACCTAAACCCCACTCTCGGGACCTCGAAACACGCCCACACGGTTAGTAGATTCGATCTCAGGCCTTAAGGATTGAAACCCCAAGCCAAAAACCCTTAAAAACACTCAAAACGAGATTTTGAAGGAACAGAGTAGCGCTACAGCGCTGCTCCCTAGCGCCCCAGCGCTATACTCAGAACCCCCAAACCGCCCAAAAGCATTCTGTGTAGCGCTAAAGCGCCCTATGATGGGCGCTGTAGCGCTACCCCCAGACCAGTGTTCCCCTGAAACTTCATTCTTCGACTCCTTCAGTTCTAACTCGATTCCAATGCTTCCAAATCCCAATTTTGGTGCCAAATGAACCCAAAAACCATCCTCACATACCCCAAGCATCACAACCATAAGAACCCTAGCCAAAACTCCCAACAAAATCCAGCATCCAATCTAGAAATCCCAACTGAAAACCAGAACTAAAATAGGGCAAACCAGGGAATTCAATGGCTAGAAACTTACCTCAAACTCATATTATGATGCTCTTCAATGGTGGAACACACTCCCAAACTCCCAAGGTGATGGACCCAAAACGGGTATGTTTTAAATATTTATACTCGTAAGCGCACGAATCGTATTTATAGAATAGTGTTCGTGTAAGCACGAGGTCGAACCCAAATGAGTTGTCTAAAATCGAAAAGAAAACTATTTTAAATCAAAATTAATAAATTCTAACCTAGCTCCAAAGATTGAAGAGATTTTTGAATAATAAACATAAAATAAAAGACAATAATATAGAAATTAAAGACAATATATATTACTAAATTAATAATTGTAAACAAGATAGTAAAATAAGATTATTAAGGATTAGAATCCACAAAATATAAGTTCAATAATATTTATAAGTACATTGATTCCCAAGTTTTAGTGATAGTTAAAATAAATCAAACTATCATTTTCCAAATAGATTTATAATTTTAAGCACAAATTACTTCTAAAAAGATAAGATTTTTCTTCACTTTTCAAAATTATAATTTCAAAGCATTTAGTGTAAATCAATCTAATGAAATAACAAATAAATCAATGAACATTATTTATAAGGCAAAACATAATATTTTTGTTCTAAGCATGGATGTGTACAATTTAATTACACATCTTACACAAAGAATATTATGTTTTTGCACTAATGAAGAACAAAGTGTAAATATGTGCTAACAATCCAAAATACATGATATTTAAGATGAAAGAAGATATTTGAAGAAGAAAATTCCATAAACTTTGTTGCACAAAATGGGAAATCAACATACAAAATAAATACTATCTAGTTACATATTGTTTCATCATCACCTTAATAATCTTAAAAAGATTAGAAACTCGTAACTAGAATAGCAAATACAAACTAAAAATTACAAACATAACTTGGGAAAATTTGGAGGAAAACCCCCAAATTTTTCCTCTAAAAATGCATAGAAAATAACCAAAAAGAAGAAGAAGATGAAGAGAATAGAGAGGTTTTGAAATGTGTAGAATTTTTGGTATTGTAACCTCCCTTAAAAATGACACCCTAAATGGTCTTCAAAACTCTATATTTATAGCCAAAATGAGATATTAAAATAATCAATTTAAATTAATTAAATTGATTAAATTAATTTAATTAATTATAATATGGCAAATGAGGGTAAATTATAGGGTGTAATAATAATGTTTTGGGGTAAAATATATAGAAAGTGGGGTAAAAAGTGACATTTTTTAACATAAGGGATAAGAGTACATTGTGGCATTTTTATGGGCTCAAGAAAAAAAAATGCTTTGTGGCATGCTTGGCTGGAGGGGCAGCTGTGAAGTGTTGGGGTGAAATGGGAGAGTAGGCCGAAGGGGCTGGGAAGAGACAGGTGGCATGTGGCTGGGAGAGAGCCGGATTGGGCCTGGTGAGGTGGTTTGGGTTGGTGTGATTCGTCTGGAGTGGGCTCGGGCTAGCTGGCCCAAGGTGGCTTCGGATGTGAGCTGCTTTGGCTGTGCAGAACTAAAAGGGGTAGGCGTGAAGGAAATGCTTCAGGAGGCAGGCGGATTGGGGTCTCATTGGCACGTGAGCTACTGGGTGGCATCTAACTAATGTGTTCAGCTGGGTATGGTAGAGATGGGGCAGATGGTTGTTGCTGGGCGTGGAGAGAAGTGGCTTGCAGCTGGCCTGGTGGGCTTGTGGAGCTGAGCAGCTGTTGGGCTTGGGCCCGTGGTGGCTGGCCTTTGGAAAATGTTGAATTTTCTTTATTTCTTTCTTGAAAATGCCACAGTTTACCTTTCTTTTTTTCAACTTTAAATCTTTTATTCATCTTCAAGCACAAAAATACAACATATTACCTACACAAAATAATCATAAACTAAATTAAAATTAATTATTTTCTCTAATAAAATATACCATATAACTTCCATGAAAATATTAATTAAAATTTAATTTACATAACATTTAAGCTCAAAAATGCATGTTTTTACTTCTAACTCAACAATATTATTTTTAAATAATTAAACTATAATATTTTTCAATAATATAACTATAAAAACATACAAAAATATATAAAATCAAAATAAACATAATAAATTCAAAATTACTTAAAAACTTAATAAATCAATTAAAAATTCAAGGATTAAGCAACAATTAGCACATAAAAAGTGGCAAAATAACTATATTTTGTAGAGTTATCACAAGGCTTATTTCCCAAGCTTGAATCCTCAAGAATGGCTCAAAAATCACAAAGAATAGGGAAGGAAAAATAGGTACGGGGAAGCTCTTGAAGTTACTCTATTTTTCTCCACCTTTCTACAGCCATAAACGGTTTATATCTATCCTAGGGGTAAAAAGACCAAAATACCCCTAGGTCTATAAAGGGTTTCTAAAGGCTCCCAAGGGCAAAATTGGTATTTCCCACTTATCTCGTTAATCATAATTAATGCTCTCCAATTCCCGCTATTATCAACAATCTCAAACATCAATAACTCATATTCCATTACTCTTTAATTCCCGACAACGCTTTAATCATTAAAATCACCTCGAGACTCATCCCGAGTCCCGAACTTAAACCTGTTATGACTAGACCGCTAATTAATATTCCAAGATCGTCTCATGCCGAATAGCTCAAACAAACCCACATCATAATGTGGTCTCAACAATATATCACCAACATGCATACAAATATACAATTATGCCCTCAACAGGCCAAATTACCAAAACGCCTCTGTAATGAAATGTGGACTCACATGCATGCATTTAACATCATATTATAATATTATTCACATAAACATGCATATATTCATTTAATGGCATAATTAAACAGTTATGGCCCTCCCGGCCTACTAATCCAGCCATTAAACCACATTAGGGATTTCGGGGCATTACACACACACACATGTAAAGGGAAGAAAATGGAGTATCCAAGGTGTTGCTTCCCTTGGATAATGCTTAAATGGAGGAGAGAGTAATCAAAGAAAAATTCTCTGAGAAAGGTATTGGAAGAGAATATTGAAAAAAAAAATTATATAATATTTTGCCAAAATCTTAAATTTTTATGGACTAATAAACGTTTTTTTCTTTTCGATTATACGATTTTAGGAATTTTTTTTATATTTTTACGGTTTCAATTTTTTTTCAACTTTTGTGTTGTTTAGGTTTATGTATAGTTGTTTTTTTTTACTTGTTTAGTTTTATGTATAGTTGTTTTATTGTTGTGTTGATGTCTAATTGATGCTAAGTTGTTCTAAGATAAATTTTAATTTTTTTTTAACATGTATGTAGTGGGTTGATAACTAGTTATTGTCCAATCATTTTTATTTTTAGTTGTTTTTTTTTATATTATATTTTTAAAAACCTAAGATAGTATTTCTTAGAGAAGCAAAATATATATATATATATATATATTTATGAAAAACTTGCATACGGAAATCTCTTACGAAAACTATTAAACTTATCTATTTCATTCAGTATATTAATCACAACTTCATAAATTGTAGTTATTGTAGTTGACTAATCTAAAAAAATTTGTTGGTATTAACGGACACACTGTTTACACCTAAATTATAGATGTAGCAGTTTTATTAACCACTTATTAAAAATCACATGGTCCACTTAAAAAAAAATATGAATGTCTCCTCACCAAAAATAAAAATAAAAAATCTTATAGAACTCATCTATCTTAGACAAAAACCTTTGAATTTTTTGGACCAATAATTTATTATTATTTGAAGCTAAAATGTGATTTTTAACCGTTTGGGAACAGGGCCGGTCCTGGGCATAGGCGGGCTAGGCCCGTGCCTAGGGCCCATCCCTACCCAGGGCCCAAAAATATCATGTAATATATAAGTAATATATTGAAATTTATAAGTTTATGTAATGAATTATTGGTTTGGAATGTATTTATATTACTAAATATTAGTTTAATTTTATTTAAAATTACATAAAAAAATTGCATATACAAAATGACCCATTTTTTTTCAAATTTATTAAAACCGTCTTAGACCCACTTTTTTTCAGGGCCGGCCCTATTTGGAAATTGACTAACAATCAAATATATAACAGAAGAGATTGAGTTAGCAAAATTGGGAGCCAAACCCCCCAAATAAGCTCACTATGATAAATTGTTCTTCATTCTTATGCTTTTAGGTATATGGCAGTGACCTAACCCTAGATAGTTACATATTCAGAATGTTTCATTCTCACCCTCGTATTCCATTCAACATAATCTGCCATGAACAACACCATCATCAAAACTGTAATAGGTACAATCACCCATCTCTTTTCACATTAATATTTAGGGTTAGATTTTGTCATGCTTGAGAATGAATCTCGTTCAGTTTACAACTGTTTAATCAGTGATTAAATTGATCGGACAGATGTTAATCATTAGAAGCCTAAGATCATAAAACTAAGTCAATAAAATGCATAAAATCAAAGTCAAGTTCATAACAAAACCATTGTAACGACTAGAACAAAATCCAAAGCCTACTTATTCAAAGTCTTTTAAAGTTGAGTTATTTCTACCGTTGGTTCCCATTCTTTGTAAATATCAACCACTTTATGTCTCTAGACTTAACTCAATTAACTATTCCGTTAAAACAATTCAGCAAATACAATTAAATAGGTTTAATTCCTTTCTTTTTTATTTGTTGGCAAACTAGTTCCCAACTTTTTTATTTTTGATTTATTTTTGTATTTGTTGACTTAGCCTAGTTGGTTTCGTACTTCTCTTTAGTCATCTTACTAATATCTAAGTATATTATGTAATGAGAGAGATCTGGTACTACCTCATAATATTTATTAAATAAGAATATATGAGACTCGATATTAAATTGCACCAATAATAATATTGGGCACCACTAGCACCCTTAGCAATACTAGTGTTAGGCAACACTAGTAACCCTTGTAAATAAATAAGTCTACTAACCTGTGTGAGAATACAACAAAGCTCATTTGATTCTGTGTGAGAAAACTCATTCAACACAATATCATTACTAGCATTTTGTTATATCTAAACTGAACTCTGCTTATTCCTTCCTACCTTTTTGGAAACTATTCTATTCTCTTCTTCTCACATGATCTGAGTTTTCTCCATTATTATCCATACAGTTCACTATCAACACTCCTTAATCAACACAAGCCACAGGCAATAGTGGAGCTTGTAGGGACAGCTACCATGGAGACTAACAATGGCAATGTGTTTGAGCTGAGAGTGAAGAGAGAGGAGCCAACTCTGGTTGTCCCTGCAGAGGAAACCGAAAAGGGTCTCTACTTCTTGTCGAATCTTGATCAGAACATCGCGGTGATTGTTCGAACAATCTACTGCTTTAAGCCAGATGCTGAGAAGGAAAATGACAAGGCAGGAGAAGTGATAAGGAGTGCCTTGGAGAGAGTTTTGGTTCACTATTACCCTCTTGCAGGGAGGCTTGAAATCAGCTCAGAAGGGAAACTTATCATAAATTGTAGTGGAGAAGGAGCTGTTTTTGTTGAGGCTGAAGCAGATTGTATGATGGAGGAGATTGGAGATGTCACAAGGCCTGATCCACACACTCTTGGGAAGCTGGTCTATGATATTCCTGGTGCAACAAACATACTAGAAATGCCTCCTTTGGTGGCTCAGGTTTGTAAACTCTCACCAGAATACATACATATATATACATATATATAATTGGGATTTTTAGCATTTTGCCCCCAATGTTTTGTCCCATTATCTTATTGGAACTTGTGTTTTGACAAATTACTTTTTGGACCCTATGTTTTCTAAAATAGTTCAAATAGAACCCTAAATCTAATTTTAGTCAAAGTTTTCTCAACTGAAATCACAAATAATTTACCAAACTAACAATTTAGAACAAAAATAAAATCATTCTGCTTAAAAATTATGTCGTTATATTCAAGTTTTTCTTCATCAAAATTGAGTTTATGAGTCTATTTGAACTATTTTACAAAATATAGGGTCCAAAAATAATTTTTTTTAAAAATAGGGTCTAAACAGATAATTAGAAAAAATACATGGTCCAAAAAGATATCAACTCATATAGTTATATATGATTATATAGTTATCATGTTATTATTCTTACATTCTAGTGTCAATTTTAAAAAAAAAAGTAAATAATACTTTAGAAGCAAGTATTAATATGGATACTATCAATCAATATATAGCTTAAAAAAATATGAAATCCCATATCTCTAAACTCTAAAACTTGTTTGAGATATGAGTCATGATACCCAAAATATGCACCAAAATATTACACACAGTGACATGTCACTACTTTTTAAAACAATAGGTCCCAGTTTTAATAAATGTGATTGGCTATACCAAACTGCCACATCACTGTGTGTAATGTTTTGGTATATATTTTGGGTGCACATATCAATACTGTTGAGATATTTCAAAGAAAAATATATTATTGTAGTACTTTAATGTTTGTAGTCGAGTAATTAATCTATTTTTTATTTATTGTATATAAGTTAGTAAAGTGAGATAGGATACTAAGTTAGTATTAAAATAGTATATATTTTTTTTTCATTTTGGACAACTACAATATAAAGATAGGAGTATTTTATGGTAGGGGCTTCAAAAAAGCACTACCGGTGAGACTCTTTTGTATTTCTGACCCGTGAACAATTTTCGGCGTGATTTTTTTTTATGATCGTGTATATATTCTATGGTAGGGGCTTCAAAAAGAGTCCCACTGGTCTTTTGTATTTCCGACCCGTGAACAATTTTCGGCAAGAGTTTTTTTATGATCGTATATATATTCTATGGTAGGGGATTCAAAAATAGTCCCACTGGTGGGACTCTTTTGTATTTCTGACCCGTGAACAATTTTCGACCCTATTTTTTTATGATCGTATATATTGTAGTTATTTAGAGATTCGTGCAAATTTTCAGAAAATTCTGAATAATTTACAGTGCCGAAAACGAGGTTCAAACATGTTATTTTCCACGCACATAAAAAAAATTAATCATGTATGTAACAACCTGTTTTTAAACTAGTTTTCGGCATGGTAAATTATTAAGAATTTTCTGAAAATTTGCAGAATGCTCTAAATAACTACAATATACAAGGTCATAAAAAAATCCGCGTCGAAAACTATTTACGGGTTGAGAACACAAAAGAGCCCTACTAGTGAGGCTCTTTTTGAAACCTCTACCATAGAAATTTCCATATAGATATATTTTTAATGATTTTTTTTTTGTTTGAATAATCAATAAAGAAAATCTTTTATAGTTAAATTAAAAATTATTCTGATTTGAAAAATAAATTCTATTAAGGTCTTTTCAAAAAATAAATATTTTACCGAGACAATTACAAAATACTTTTTTTTAATTTGAAAAGCTAATGAAAGCTTTACTTTTATTTAGGGGTGAGCATCGGTCGGTTTGGGCGGTTTTTTCACAAAAAAAAATCCAGAATTCGGTTTTCGGTTCGGATTGGTGCAATCCAAAAACCGACCGAACCAAACCAATTTTAAAAAAACCGACCGTTTTGGACCGCGGTTTGGTCGGTTAAACCGACCAAACCGAATTGATTTTTTTTTTTTTTAAATTTTTTTTTTTGAAAGTTTTAGTTAAAAAATTAAAAATTTTGGATTGTTAGAATCCATTTTTGTGTGTTTTTAAAACATAAATATATAGAACATAATTACATTTACAAGTGCCCTAAGTTTTTTTTTTTTTTTTATTAAAAATTTTAATAATTAAAAATTATATAATATTATATTATTATTTTATTGTGTTCGGTCGGTTTCGGTTTTTTTGGTCGGTTCACCCAAAATTTCCAAACCGACCGAACAGTGGCGGTTTGCACCGTCGGCGGTTTTTTCGGTTTTCGGTTTAAACGGTTTCGGTTTTTTCGGTGTTCGGTAGGTCGGTGTACACGGTTTTTTCGGTTTTTCGGATTTTATGCTCAGCCCTACTTTTATTTGTTTTGGAGACAAGTATTAATGGTACTAAGTCCACAAAATCAGAGTATAATGGATATTTTCATCTATACCAATACCAATTCCAATATGTTTGCTTCTACTTGTTATCTACCAGGTGACAAAATTCAAGTGTGGAGGCTTTGCTTTAGGCCTTTGTGTAAACCATTGTATGGTTGATGGAATTGCTGCAATGGAATTTGTGAACTCATGGGGTGAAACTGCTAGGGGGCTGCCCTTAACAGTCCCTCCATTCCTAGACAGGACTATTCTTAAATCCAGAATCCCACCAAAGATTGAAAATCTTCATAGAGAATTCTCTGAGATTAAGGACATTTCTTGCAACACTGACCTTTCTGAAGAGAAAATGCTCTACAGGTCCTTTTGTTTCGATCCTGAAATGCTTGAAAAGCTAAAGAACAAAGCTAAGGAAAATGGATCATCAGCACTTGAAAAGTGTACTACATTTGAAGCACTCTCAGCATTAGTATGGAGAGCTCGAACCAAGGCGCTGAGACTGTTGCCAGAACAAGAGACAAAGCTTCTGTTTGCTGTTGATGGAAGGAGAAAGTTCAGTCCACCACTTCCAAAAGGGTACTTTGGCAATGGAATTATGCTAACAAATTCCATATGTCAAGCTGGTGAACTCTTGGAGAAGCCGCTGTCATTCGCAGTTGGGCTAGTTCAGGATGCCATTAGGATGGTAACTGATGGTTATATGAGATCAGCCATAGATTATTTTGAAGTGACAAGAACAAGGCCTTCATTGGCATCAACACTCTTGATCACTACCTGGTCTAGGCTGTCATTTCAGTCCGCGGATTTCGGTTGGGGAGAGCCTGTTTTATCTGGGCCAGCGGCGCTACCACAGAAGGAGGTGATCTTATTCCTTCCACATGGGAAAGAGAGGAAAAGCATAAATGTTCTTTTAGGCTTACCAGCTCCTGCCATGAAGACATTCCAAGAACTCATCACTGTTTTTACTTCTTAATCACTATAATCTGGGATTGTTGTTTTAGAATAATGAAAGAAAAGGGTTTGCAGAACTCAGTGTGCTTTATAAAATTTGTCAAAATTTTAATAGTACTTGTCTTAATATCAATTTATGCATCATTATTATTTATTATTATTTAGGGTTTATAACTTTTTAGATTTGTGTTTTGACTCATTACATGTTTGGATAGAGTGTTTTGATAAATTATTTTTTGGACCTTAAGTTTTATAAAATGGTTCAAATAGTCCCCTAAATCTGATTTTGATGAACAAAAAATTGAATATAACAACACATTTCTTAAGCAGAATGACTATTTTTGTTTTGAGTTGTTAGTTTGATAAATTTTTTGTGAATTTAGTTAAAAAACTTTGATCAAAATCGGGTTTAGGGGTCTATTTGAACTATTTTAAAAAATATAGAGTCTAAAAAGTAATTTGTCAAAATACAGGGTCTAAACAGATAATGAGGTAAAATGGTCTAAAATTGCATAAGCCCTATTTTTTTATTTTTTATTGTTATTAAATATTGTTTTCCTCTTTCTCTGTCAGAATGAGTCTGCCTGTATTATGTTTGAAAGGATTTGAAAGTTGAAATAAAAGTTTAGATTCATTTGCAGTATGCTGTGAAGCTTTTTGTTATTGTTTCCTTAATTCATAAACTATGACACTTTTTTTCTTCTTATTAATAATTGTTTCATCTTTATATTTGTTTGAAGTTGAACTTTGATAAGAAAGCTGCATTGGTAATTGTTTTATGAAAATAGACTTTTTTTTTCTTAAGAGTTTATGCTTTTTTATACTATGTGTTTTGACAAATTACTTTTTGGACTATGTGTTTTCTAAAATAATTCAAATAGAACTATAAATTCGATTTTGATCAAAGTTTTTTGAACTAAAATCACAAATAATTCATCAAACTAACAACTTTGAACAAAAATACAGTCATTCTGCCAAAGAACTATGTTGTTATATTCAATTTTTTGTTCATCAAAATCATGTTTAGGGGCCTATTTGAACTATTATACAAAATATTAGGTCCAAAAAATAATTTGTCAGAATATAGGTCCAAACAGTAACGAGTCAAAACACAACCCTTTTTTTAATGCAATTTTGTAAAAACAAAAAACCTTCTTTTTTGCCAAACTTCAGCTTATTGATCTTCAAAATGATTGATAAATACTCTGTTTGATCCTCTTTCTTCTTTTTAGCAAAAACATGAAAAGTTTTGGTTCTCACTTCTCAGTTTACTTTTTCACACTCTAAACAACTCTCTCAGTTTGAGAGCACTGAATCTAATTAAAAAAACTGAATGTACTTCATGAAATTTCAATACTTTTCAAGTAGATTCTGGGCCATGGTTTCTAAATGAGGAAAGGCTTCATAGAACAGAACACCAAACCCAAATACTATCATATCCAGTTACTAGAAATATAAAAGACACCCTTTACAACCATGATCCAAAATATCACATTCTCAACATTTTCATAGATATAAAAAGTAAAAAAAACTTGCCTTTATATGATATTGTTTTGGCTTGAGCCTTAAGACCTTACATTTAAGCAGAAAACCATATTTGACAACTTGACAAAACCAGTGAAAGAATCTGTCTTTCTACTGAGGATCCAAAATATAAAACGGCATATCAATGTTTTTTCTCCAACCAAAACTATACATGTATCAATATTGACATATAAATAAGTATAGAATAGCTAAAACAACCAAGCACACACACATATATAAAGTAAAAAGAAAAAGGAGTATCCAAACTATTGAGGAGAAAACTTATTTTGAATTCCCACATTTAGGCTCTTTCTTTGATGGTCTGAAGTTCAAAGCATTTAGGCTATAGATGCAGACATTGGCTCCTTTAGATTTGACTGTTATTTGATCTGAAGTGACTTTATAACCAGGAACATCGCATGAAGAAGAAGAACTCCACATTAGGCTTGCCTGGCATGAATTCACTATTGCTGATTCTTCAGCAGCACATTTGATACCCTCAACAGATGGTATTTCCAACCTGTAAAGCCCATGCTTGTTTGTGGTTCTGTTCACTGAGAATGATATCTGTTCTGCTGTTCTTGGTGCGATTGCTTTGAAAATGCAATCTACTTTAACTTCTGCACCTGTTCATTCAATCATTTCAGCACATGAGAAAATCATCAACAAGAAACCAGTTTCTGGGTACTTAGTATATATATATTTACAGTACCTGGTAAAAAGTAACTGTGTTTGGAGAAGGTGTTGTTATGGCAAGTGTCACAATAAACAAAACCCATTACCACAATGTGAGAGCTGGTTTTAACTTGCCTAGCCTCCAAAAGAAAAGACTTTATCAAAATAAAGGAAGAAACAACAAAGAGAAGTAGTAGTGACTTCATGGCCAGAATTTGGAGATGAGATGAGATGAGGACTCCAAACAGACAGGCCAAGGCTGCTCCTTTATGAACAGTTTTGTTTTCTGTGTTTTCTGTGTGTGTGAGTGAGTGAGTGAGTGAGTGAAGAGGTCTCAGTCTCAGCTCAGACCATTTATCACATTCACACAGTAAAGGAGGTGAGTTTGTTGAGAGTGAGTGGATCACAAGGGAAAAAAAGTATTTGGTGGAGTGGGAGATGATACAACTATGAGTAAAAAACTTATCTTATTCACAAGAAAACAAAGACATGTGAACTTGGTTTGGCTGGTTATGAAATTGATGCGTAGGAGAGAGAGAAAGAGTGAGTGAGTCTGAAACTGTGTGAAAGAATTAAAGTGTGTTTGAAGTCATTTGGGCAACTTCAGCTGTGGAAAATGGTGCTACAGAATCTAGAGATAGCCAATAATAATAAAAGCTCACATGCAAAAGAAGCTATTTATTTTGACAGAAAATTAATGGGGTAGTGTTGATTTGTCTATTTCCTGGCATTAAATTTGTAGTTATTGCATTTACATAAATGATGATATTATCAATATATCATCTTTCCCATGCTCTGGGCTACGGTACTTTCAGGTCTGGTGGCTTTCAAGGACAGTTGTTAGTTATTACTTTATATAAACATACAAGAACGAAGACAGAAACTGATGAACCAACCAAGAAAATTTAGTTATGGGATTTCAATGAAGAAACTAAACTAGTTAGCACTAATCAAATTGATTTGTTGAGCATGATAAGAAGACCATTATGATCGATGTGGGTCTTGGGCTGGGCCTTGTACTTCTCTATGCACTGAGGTCAGCCCATTTAAAAAGGTGAAAATTACATTTTATATGGTTTTTTTAATTAAGTTTAAAAAATATGGCTTTTTTTTTATTATGGCTTTTTAAAACTTGTATTCCCTTCTATGAGATTTTTTTCCCATATTTTTGTAAAAAAATCATTATTATACCATATTTTTGTAAAAAAATATTATTATGCCATATTTTTTTCCCATACTCATAATCTGATTTTTTTTAATTAAATTTGTCCATACAAACCAAAAAAAAATTAATTACCATATTTTTGCAAATTAACGACTAAAAAATCATATTTATGAAAAAATCCTTTAAAAATCCTCCAAGTTACCGGGAGCCCAATATGTGATCGTAGCTCTCTTTTGTGAGCCCAAATCACGTGGGGCTATCCTCTCTTATCAACGTGGCATCACCTGATTGACTGATATTATTTAGAGCAGTTGCTTATATTATTAGGACACTCACTATTAAAATATAGGGTAATTATGGGGAAATATCAATGCACCCCCACATATTTTTGGCACGTATATAGCTATAATTCAAGATTTTTTTTATGGTATATATTCAGTGTATCTACCAATTTTTTTGTGAACTTTATAATAATTTATAATAAAGAAATTAGTGTTCAAAGAGACTATTTCACACGAGTATAAAAAAAAAAAAAAATATGCATGCAAAAAATGTTATCAAGTTATTAAGGAATTTATAAGTAAAGAAATACCTCAAATGAAAAGTTCAAATGTGGGCGTCTCTACGTTAATCCCGTGTGCCCCTATCTGATAACACATTTGTCAAGTAAAATAGATAAATCTCAAAAAGAAAAAAAAAATAGTAAAATGGCTAAAATATAATTTGTTTATTAAATTTGGATTTTTGTAAATACGTTTCATAATTATTATAAATTTATATTTTTTTGTTAAAAATATTTAAAAGTAATAATTATATATATATACTAGATACAAGTAATATGCAATATACTTTGTTTTGTTTTATTTATATAATTTATTAATTATATATATTAAATTTGTATCATTGTCATATGAATATTTCAAATAAATAAATAATATTATATATAAAAAATAGTATAAATATATTAAATGAAAAATTAAACAAAAACAATGTTTATTATTTTTTTTTTAAATATATATAATATAATAATATTTTTAAACATAATAATTTTTTAATAAAAATTAAGATAATGTATTATATATTATTATTATTATAATAATATTTAAATTTATATTAATATAATTAGTAAAAAAATAGGATTATATATTATTATCATAATAATATTTTATAACATTTAAATTTATATTAATATAGTTATTAAATATATAATCTTATATAATATATTATTAAAATAATGATATTTTATAACATTTAAATTTATATTTATATTAATATAATTATTATATATATAGCCTTATATTAAATATTATTATAAAAATGATATTTTATAATATTTAAATTTATATTAATATAATTGATAAATATTTATTTTAAATTAGTTTTAAAGATATATTCTGTTAAATATTTATAATATTTCTATTAAAGTTAACCTAACAAATGGTTAAAAAAAAATATTCGTTAACTTATGCATGTGTGTGTGTTTTTTTTTTTAGATTCTCAATCTTTTTCTTGATTATTTTGACACCATATTTCACATCACATTAATTCATTGGTTTGGACAAGAAATTTATTGTCTCTCTTTCCTATGCTAATTTATTTGTAAGAAAGATTTAAATTAGACCTCCTTTTTTTTAAACTCAATTCTTAATCAATATAAGATAACAATTATATATATGTAATGTAAAATCTAATATCGAAGGGTATAATTTTATATATTTTTATTTATTTTATTTCTATAATTAATGAAGTAAATTTATATACGTACATATAAAATGAGGGTATAGTATATATAGTTTGCTATTTGGCACTTTAAGGTGTCCAACACCATATGAAATGGTACCTTATGGTTGGTTAGCGATATCTCATAATATTTATTAAATTCAAATGTGTGAAACTCAATATTGAATTGCACCAATAACAGTATGCAACCTCCTTATGATACTGGGCACCAGTGATGCCCCTTAGCGATTCTCATACAAAATGATGGTATATACAAAATGGATGTTTGTTAAGAGTATAGTATATTGTATATTAGTTATATACATATTAATCTAAGGTTTATATATTTTTAGACCCTCTGTTTTGTCTCATTATTTGTATGGATCCTGTATTTTGATAAATTACTTTTTGTATCATATATTTTGTAAAATTATTCAAATAGAACCCTAAACCCGATTTTGGTCAAAGTTTTCTTAACTGAAATCACAAATAATTCACCAAACTAACAATTCGGAACAAAAATAAAATCATAATGCTTAAAAATTATATTGTTATATATATTTTTTCTTCATCAAAATTGAGTTTTAAGAGTCTATTTGAACCATTTTATAAAATATAGAATCCAAAAATGAATTTTTTAAAACACAAAATTCAAACAGATAATCGAAAAAAAATACAAGGTGAAAAAAAAAGTATAAACCGATTATACACATAGTTTCCAATATATACTAATAAAGTTTATATATATTTTCAGTAGACCTGTATTGTCCTACTTGAAATTGGTAGCTATGATATTTTTCAAATTTATACTATTTTTTATGATCATTACACTTACAAATAACAATACAAGAAAGATATGATTTGACCTGGCCGTTATATGTGCATATATAACAAAACAAACTAATAATATAGATATTCTTAAAACCATACACACTCAAAACCAGTGCCTAAAGTTAATTTATAGTCTTTATAGAGTCAAAATTTGGATCATTAATTATATGATTATGATGATGATAATGAAATGATCATGGTGTGGTCCTTTCTCTAATTTTTGTATGGATTATAAATGCTGTACGTTATTTTACTTACGTATTACTATATATTTAACGCGTTTCAAGTTCAAAACAGAGAATAAAACAAACTTATATATAGATAGATAGCTCATTTAATACAATTATGGCTTTACATTATTTGGATTTAAATCAAGTGATGATCATATACAAAAATATTATTCCTCATCACTAAAAACATTACAAAAGTTAGAGCAAGCTGCTGCATGCATATTACTTATATATATATACACCAACCAAGTCAACATGATCAATTCCTTACATTTAATTTCTCCAAGCCTCCACGTATATCTTCTCACAATTACTTCATATTGTTTTCAACTATTAATTTTACGTGGAATAATTAATATATGATCAGTATTTTTTATCATTACACGGGTTGAGATTATATATATTTAAAACAGCATGAATAATATGATACCATATATATATATATACATTTACATATAGAAGGAACGACTATTTTTTTTTGTAATACCGGTGCATCATTTTTCTATTTTCGACACTTGGATAGATATAATCCTAAATTTTTTATATGACTGTGTACATTGTAGGTATTTAGAATATCCTGCAAATTTTCAATAAATCCTGAATAGTTTACGAAGCTGAAAACAATGTTCAAACTGTCAAATTTTACACGCGTACACAAAAAAACATGCACACATGCAACAGACAGTTTAAACCCTGTTTTCGGTATCATAATTTATTCAAAATTTCTTGAAAATTTGTAGGATGTTCTAGATAGTTATAATGTACACCGTCATATAAAAAATTTGGGATTATATATATCCAGGTGCCAAAAATAGAAAAATGATGCACTAGTGTTGCAAAAAAAAGGATGTGTTGTAGTCGCTCCCTATATATATATACTAGGTAGAAGCAACTTGCAATGCACGTTTGCTTAGTTTTAATAAAAACTGGTTCACTGTTTTTAAAATATATATAGATAATAGAATAAATTATAATTCTATAGTATATATAAATATTTATATCAATAATTTCTACATATATAACATCTAAACACAACATTGTCATAGATATATATTTATATGCCTACATAACATATATATAAAATACAATAATATTTAAAAAGAAATTAATAATAGAAATAAAATAAGAATAGAAAAAGTCATAGTGTAGACAATAGTATACATGCATCAATTATTTTAAGTTTCTAATGTATCTCACAATGTCCTTTGGTGAATTTGATGAATAAAAAGAGATCCAATCACTTGATAAAAAACAAAATACCACACAAATTTATAAGATAAAAAAATAATATGTAAGATTTTATTATTTTTAAATAAATATGTTCAAATTACTTAAATTATCATTTAATATCTTTAAAATATTATATTTTAATTTATTTATTTATTTATTTTTGTTTAAACTTAAGTTTGTTCTAGTTTTTGAATTTGGCAGTAACAACAAAATATTATATATTACATATTTAATATAATATTAAGTTTAAGTTTAATTAAATTTTATTTTAAGTTATAAAATATATGGTTTTATTATTTTTAAATAATTATCATTGTAAAATATCTCAAAAATATCCTATTTTAATTTGTTTAATTAAATATAAAAATATTCTATTAAAGTTAACGGAAAAAAATAAAAAACTGTTAAAAATAATAATTTCTGTTATTTATGTACTTATTATATAAAAGAGATGTGCAATAAATGGTCGATAATTAGTGGTAATATATAGGCAAATTAAGCTTTTGGGTATAAATCTTTGATATATTGTCATGATTAGTTTCATTTTATAAAAATGATTTATTTTTTTTTGGACCCTATATTTTGTCTCATTACATGTTTGGACCTTGTGTTTTGATAAATTATTTTTTGGACTCTATGTTTTGTAAATGGTTAAAATAGAACCCTAAACTCGATTTTGGCCAATATTTTCTCAACTAAAATCACAAATAATTTACCAAACTATCAATTCAAAACAAAAATAAAATCATTTTGCTTAAAAACTATGTTGTTATATTTAATTTTTTCTTCATCAAAATTGAGTTTAGAGTTCTATTTTAACTATTTTATAAAACATATGGTCCAAAAAATAATTTATCAAAACACAAAGTCCAAACAAATAATGAAACAAAATACTGGGTCCAAAAAAATATACACTTAAAAATATTGGAAAGTAATATGATGTTTCGATTTGATGAAACAATAACAGTGTTTGATTTCAAGTAATATATTAAGATATGCATGCCGACTAAGAGAGAAATGGAAATATATAGAGAAATATGAGACAAACACTTGACTCCATTGGCAAATCCAAAGGTTTTATTATTAGGTCACATCCGACGACTTTGCCTATGTTGACTTCTTTGTCTTCTTCTTTCCCTCTTCTTTGTCTTATATATATCCACTTGTATTTCATATCACATCACACTTTAACTATATTAACTTTACATTCCTATATATACATATATAGTATATACCACCGATATAAACTACTGCATTCTTTCCTATTTTGCACCTTTTTTCATATTTTTATATAAACGGTTAATTTATACAAAAATAACTCGATGAGTATTGTTATATGGCAATGTTACATACATATACAACAAATAACAATCAATATATATTATTATTGGGTCTCATATATTTAATATCTATTAATTACACTAGTAATTTCAAACATTCACGTACTAAAGATGATTTATATTTTTGTAAATTAGTAAAAAAAAATAGAATTTTAGCTAAAAAATTTGGTTAATAAAAAACTAAAAAATTGTGAATTTTCATTGTTGGTCTCCTTTGCTGAGCTTATAAGATGAGAAAGAGAAAAAATGAGACAAAAGAGTTCAAATTGGTAAGCTTAGAGTACTATTTTTTAAAAACCAATTTACAAACAAATAGTCTTGTTTGTAATTGTTTAAAAACAAAGGATTCATAACTGATTATTACATTTTTTGAGTAAATGGCGGTTAAAACACTTAATATTTTTAAAATATTGCATTTTTATACTTAATTTTTTTTATGTTGTAGTAAATATACTTAATATCTTCAAAATGTTATACTTTTATATTTAAAAAAAAAATTATTGTAAATATACCTAATGTTTTTAGAATGTTGTACGTTCATACCTATTTTTTTAAATTATATTGAGAAATAATAAGAAAGTGAGGAAAAATATATGATTTTAGTTATTTTTAAATTATTTTCAAACCATGTATATAGAAATATATGAAGCTAGTATCGGTATTAGCATAGTAGCTTTGAATATTGATGTCATATATCCCAATATTACATTTCATATATTTTCATACAACAAATTATAAAAAAATATATTAACTTTAAATTATAGCCAATATTCAATATAATTATAACGTTATTTTTTATAATCTTTCTAGCTAGTATATAAATAAATGTTATTATTAGTAGGTAAATAATAAACTAGCTATAGTACGTGGCTAAATTAAGCTGATAATGCATGATAACATGGATTTATTATAATAAAAAAATCTTCTGAAAACAATGGGAAAAAAATTAATATATTTATAATTAAGGTTGTGGGCGGTCCTTGTGAAGATATTTATTCACCTTGTTTTGCTAAGACATAGTAAATTTAATTATAAACAATAGTAATGGATATTATTAGATACTATCAAGGTCTCTAACCTTATTGGAAATATATATATATATTTATATGAACAATATTATAAAAAAAAATGTAAGAACAAACAAACACTTGGCACTATAATTTCTTAGATTTCCTCCCCATTACATTCTCTACTAACCAATGATCAATCACTCTGAATATTTTTATTATTTTTTCACAATAACATAAATTATATATTAATTAAACAACAAGAAATAGTTCCAATCCATGAGGAAAAAAATTAAAAAAATAAAAAGGTTCCAAATAAGATTCCAGCCGGCCCCAAAGGAGTGAGGCCTTATTCCAAGGCTTGATCGAGTAGCTTAATTAGGGTTAAAATATAGCTAATGACAAAATTAAGCCTCAAAATAACAGCTAAAACTTTGTTAAAGAGAGGTGATTATACAGATTAATTAGGCTAGGTAATTATTAAGCCCAAAACCTCTCCAATCAAATTAATAAACTTGTTTTTTTTAATATCTTTCTTTATCACACAATCTCTATACTAAAAGACAAAAACTTCCAAATAAGAAGAGAAAGAAAAAATCTCTCTTTGCCCTTTTCTCTAAGAAACTAAGACTAATTTCTAGACCATAGTATTAGCAAGAGAAGAGTAGAAAAAAGCATAACTTTACTTATTATTTCTCTATATATATATATTTGTTTTGAGTTTCATTATCAAATTTTAGTGATAATTCTTCACTCTAGGCTTGAGGGTATCTAGTATTTCAACTTTATAATCTTTTTTCTTTTATATTTGAGGTAGATATATATATATATATATATATATATAGAAGAGAGAAAAGAAAAAACCAATGATGAACTCCATTTGTGGAAGAATGAGATCTTCGAAGAGAGAAAGCTCATGCACCAAAGTGTCACCAACATCACCAAACAATGACCAAACACCATCAATTTCATCAGAAACTAATAAGAATTACACAACTATGAAAACCATTACATCTCAATTTTCTGACATAGAACAGCAAACCAGCTTATTAACCCCACCAAGTCTCGACTTCCCAGCTCTCAAATTCGAGGAGTTGGATAACGTGAACGATGTAGATCAAGCTCAGTCTCCGGACAACACAATGTGGGATTCGATACTCTTCACGGACAACCTCATCGATTCGCCGGACTTTATGATCATGTCACCGGTCAGAAACATGCCGTCGCCGCTGGCCTCTTCTTCTTACAATAACAATTATAACTATATTTCGATGCAGCAGGGGCAAAGCCTCTCTGGTTGCTCGCCACCGCGCTATTCTTCGTCTCCTCTCGGAAATTTCAGTAGCAGCAGCAGCAGCCAGAAAGGTAATGTCAAAACGTGCTTATATTATCTCCGGCCATTGATCTTCTCGTTCTTTTCTTTTTCTAATAATTAATGGCAAAAGATGATAAGGGGATTAGAGTTAGTGAAATTGGTCACTCAAACTCTTCTATACAATTTTAGAGTCGAAGAGCATGAATATGATATCAATTTCAATATAGGGTTCTTTTTTGGTATTCCATTATATTCATTACTTATTAGAAAAATTATAACTCAATTTTTTTACTTTAATATTCGCAAGTATTCTAAAATTTTTGAAATATTCTAAATAATTTACTTTGTCAAAACAAAGAACGTACTATTAAATTATATTAACATTGATTTCCGCCTTATAAATTAGAATAATGATATGTGTACACGTAAAATATGCATATAAACGTTAAATACAGTGATTTGATTTGACAATTTAGCTTAGACAATTATATTGGTCAAAACTGAAACTAGTTATTTTAAAAAACAGAATAATATTTTGGTGCAGCTTTTTCCGTTCACAGATCATTTCTCTATATAAATTATTCTGAATTCTAGAAATTTAATGGTGTGTACCAACGTATACAAAAATGAGATTATAAAAAAAATATATATATATATATATTAATACAATAAAGGTAGATGTTATTTACATACAATCGCAAATATTGACTATTTATGAGGATTGGATCTAACAGGTAAAGGACTTAGTCCACTCCATAAGGTGGTGAGCTCAGTGAACAACCAATATATTCAGCAGCAGCAACAGCAGCCAGATGTTAGCCTTGCTCTTCCGGCCATTGAAGAGCTTTTGGAGGATTTCATTAACCAAAACAATTCGACAACAACGTTAACAAGGATGTCGGATATCATATATGGAATATCGTCCTCGTCGCTCTCTAACTGTCATGACATACCGAATAGTAGTTCTGTTTCGAATTCTCTAAGCTTTTGTGGTTCGGCGTGTGATGAGGCTGAGGCTGCAGCTTCGTCGGGTGTCGGTATCACTACTACCTGTCATCATCGTCGAATGACGACGACCACGAACCAAGGCACGGGTAGTTCTAACAACATGAGTAGTGCCTATAGTGATCAAATGTTGACTAATTCTACTACTGTTCCGTTCTCGGCACCGTTATCGCAGCAGTTGCAGCTAGAACGACAGCAAGAGAAGAATCATATTCTTCATCACAACATGCACCATACTAATAATCTCATGCTGCAGCCTCCTCTTATGGAACAGGTCAAATACCTCTCTTTATTTTATCTCTTTAAACTATAAATATATATTTATATATATTGGAAAATTGTTTGCCGGTAGGATATTTTTGTTTTGATATATATGTAGATATTGTTTTATATGAGAAGATATATATTATAGTTTTAGCACGTATAGCACTAATTTTTAAGAAAATTTTGAATGATGTATAGTGTTTTTGCATGCATAATTGGTTTTTTTTATACTCGTGTAAAATATATATATTGTTTAAACTTTGAATTTGACACTCTAAATTATTTGGAATTTTTAAAAAATTAGTACAATAATTGCTATGACTATTATGAGAAAATAAAAATACTCTACTACTACCAAACAAGCTCCCAATATATATATAAGGGTTTATATTTTTTTAGATCATGTGTTTTGTCTCATTATTTGTATAGATCCTGTATTTTAAAAAATTCAATTTTGGACCTTATATTTTATAAAATGGTTCAAATAGACCATTAAACTCAATTTTGATAAAGAAAAAATTGAATATTACAACACAGTTTTTAAGTAGAATGGTTTTATTTTTATTCTGAATTTTTAGTTTGGTGAATTATTTGTGATTTCAGTTAAGAAAATTTTGATCAAAATAAGGTTTATGATTCTATTTGAACCATTTTACAAAACATAAGGTCCAAAAAGTAATTTGTCAAAACACAGGATCCAAACAAGTAAATGGAAAAACACATGGTCCAAAAAATATAAACCATATATATATAAATATTCAAATTACATAATGATATAAGAGTCATGTGTCCAAACAATTACTGAGCTGAATATTACTATAGTTATTGAATTTGAATTGAAATCTTAAGTTATTTATTATAATTTTAATTAATTATTGAAATCGTGTTACAGACACCATATGTACTTATAGCAACATTCATAAAATTAGACTTTTATATAAATTGAGTAAAAAGTAGACAAGACTGGCCAAGGTACAAATGTGGATTTTAGTCTAGCTAGGGTGCTTCAAGAGAGACTGAAATTCTGTGTCCCATTTTTATATGTACCCAACCAATATAAAAATAAGACAAACTCAACAGTAATACTATATTTGTTAATTATATAAAATCTATTAAGTATATGAAGTCACATTATGATTAATTTATTTTATTTGTTTTAATTAAGGTTACTAATTAAGCATATAAAAATGGAGGCAGAAAATTTGAGTCCCTCTGATTAAGAGTTTAATAGGGTATATTGTAGTATGATTGATGATATTTGGCACCGCAAGATAACCAACAACATATTAAGTGACACTTTATGATTGGTTGGTGATACCTGAATTAACATCTCTTGTCAGATTACTGTGTCTCATAATGTGTCAAACCAATATAATACCAACACCTCATTTAATTTTCTTTTCATTAAAAACTGTTATCACCTCTAGTAATATGAGATGTGAAAATTAAATAAGATGTCAAAATTATATTAGTTGGACATATTATGGAACACTGACATGAGATCTTGATTCATAATACCTCGTAATACTTATTAAATTCAAATTTGTAGAATCTAGATTAGTTGCTGGTTAGCATTTATCTTGTAGTATAACAGAATATATAATCAATTTTGAATGGTTATGCAAGCAGGAACAAGACAGTGGGCTTCAACTGGTGCACCTTCTTCTAGCTTGTGCTGAAGCAGTGGCTAAAGAGGAGTACATGTTGGCTAGGAGGTTTCTCCACACCCTCAACAGCGTGGTCACACCTCTCGGAGACTCCATGCAACGTGTCGCTGCTTGCTTCACCGAAGCCTTGTCAGCCCGGCTAGCCGCAACTCTCACCACACCCTCAATAGCCTCCAGCTCTAACTCAAAAGCCTTCTCTTCTTTTCCACCAAACTCCATCGAAGTCCTAAAGATATACCAGATAGTCTACCAAGCTTGTCCTTACATAAAATTCGCTCACTTCACCGCCAACCAAGCCATCTTCGAGGCCTTTGAGACCGAAGCACGCGTCCATGTCATCGACCTCGACATCCTCCAAGGATATCAATGGCCAGCTTTCATGCAAGCCTTGTCTGCTCGATCCGGAGGCTCCCCATTTCTCCGAATAACCGGAGTTGGATCCTCCTTGGACTCGGTTCGCGAAACTGGTCGCTGCTTGACCGAGCTAGCTCACTCTCTCCAAGTCCCTTTCGAGTTCCACGCCGTGGGAGAGCAACTCGAAGATCTCAAACCCCACATGTTCCAGCGCCGGGTTGGCGAGGCCTTGGCGGTCAACTCGGTCAACCGGCTCCACCGTGTCCCGGGCAATTTCCTTGGAAACTTACTAGCCATGATCAGAGACCAAGCGCCAAACATAGTGACTTTAGTGGAGCAAGAAGCGAGCCACAACGGGCCTTACTTTCTCGGCAGGTTCCTCGAGGCGTTGCACTACTACTCGGCGATATTCGACTCGTTGGACGCAACGTTCCCGGCGGAGTCTGCGCAGAGAGCTAAGGTTGAGCAGTACATCTTCGCACCGGAGATTCGGAACATCGTGGCGTTCGAGGGTCCGGAGAGGATTGAAAGGCACGAGAGGTTGGACAAGTGGCGGAAACTGATGGAAGGGAAGGGTTTCAAAGGGGTGCCACTCAGTGCCAACGCCGTGACTCAGTCGAAAATACTTCTCGGACTCTACTCTTGCGAAGGTTATAGGTTGACGGAGGATAATGGTTGCTTGCTCTTAGGGTGGATGGATAGGCCTCTCATTGCTGCTTCTGCATGGCGATGCTGATTATTATGAGTGATTATATTAATCATCATCGCCATTAGTGGACTTTTTTAAGGTTTTAGTACGTGTGTACTTGTTCATTTGGACTACTCTACTTGATTTAGTTACAAAGTTTTATGTCATCAGATCATTATCATATTGGACCAATAGTAAGCTATAGCCTATTGAAGTTTAGCCAAGAAGAAGAAGGAAAGGTAAGTATATATGTGAGAATTCTTTTGGTCAATATTAAATACAAATATATGTGTTTATTTTTTTATTGATGTATTGTTTTAATTTATTGAATAATGGGGATTAGTAATGATAAGTTTCTCCCCAAGTGGAAACTAGTTTATAATACATATTGTCCAGCACGATGTCTTGGCCTCTGGAGTGTATTTCTCTGAATATTTTGATGGTAAGATTGTTTCTTCTTAATTTTAAGGATTTCTATTCTAAACGAAAGTTGATTGTAGTAACTTCTCCCTCTCTTATATACATGTGTGTATATAGGGATGTCAATTTATCCAGCAAGATATGATTTCCATAGGGACCCGCCCTTAATGGGGCAGATTTCCGTGGTGACCTGCCCCTAATGGGGCAGAGAACATAACTCCAAACCTGTTCCGTTTACGTTGTAATTTATATTTTTAATATAAATATTATTAAAAATATATAATATAATAATTTATATAAAATACATATTTGTTAATGATGTAATTTATTGTTTTTTAATTATTTTATATAAAAAAGTAATAATTATTTTAATTTATTTTATATTTTAAAAGAAAAAAAATTAAATATTTTTATTAAACATATACCATATGAGACCCAACCCCGAGACGAGGCGGGAGAGCCATCCTGACCCAGCCCGCCCCATTTACATCCCTGTGTGTATAAACTCAACCCTTTATGTATGGTTGATGTGTTCCAATTCCATGAATGAAGTTTGATATAAGATATTGTGAATTGACATATAATTTTGAAATACTAAACAACTCATGTGATATACGTTGATATTATGCTAATGCTAGTACAGCAAAAAAGTTAGCTTTTTTATTCCCCTAAAGAAAAGTATGAGTAAACACCGGCTTTAAAGACACCCTATCATCTGTAGTTGCCGAAAGATTCTTAATTATTAACTTTATGCTTTCCAATCAGATAGGTGAGTCGTTTAACCAAGCATTTTACCAAAGTAATGTCATTATTGGCACAGAATCGATTCAAAAGGACACTAATATGATGTTCCAGCAGAGTTGAATCATCAATCAAACTGGTATTATAATATATTTATAAGCGTGGACAATAAAGATGGTATAGTGCTTGTATAAATAAATTGGAAATAGATATTGAAGCTTACCAAAATACATCAAGCACCCATTTTATAAAACGTAAAATACATCAGCACTATTATGGACTGTTACACAGGAATGCCCTCCAACAAACATGCGAGACCATGAGAGATGGGACTGACTCTGACCGATTCACAAATTATTTTTTTCTTTTCAGCTACTCATTTTCCATGGTCTCGAAGACCCAAGGAATCTCAAGGCAAACTCACAAGCTTGCCCATGCTCACGAGCCAGTTTCCTTACAATATGGAACATGAACAAATATTTTTCTTTGGGGCCTCGTCAACTTTCTTTTCTGTTAAAGTCAAATAAACCATTTCTTAGAAGAATTCCTAGCCACCATATAAAAAGCATCAAGTCATCAAGCACAGACGCTGATGACGAGGCAATGAATACAAAACTTCAGACACTTGAAATCTGGGATGAAAACTACGTACCTGTTTTCATTTTTACCAAAGATGGCTGAACAACAACATGCATGGTGATTACCCCTCTTGGGAGCTCTCCAAATGGCGCTTTACACTGACCGACGGTCTTGTTGTTTTCCAATATCTTCCCCGCATTGATCAGTTTAATGTCATTTGCTCCTTTTGGTACAATCTTTTTATCTAAGACAGGCAAAATAAATAATGATATAATAAACAGAAGAGAAGTGCAAAACTACTGCTGCTGCAAAATGGTAAGGAACAGGGGATTAAAAAAAATCCCCAAAGAGTAGCAGTCAGAAAGGGAAAAAAGAATTTTACTAATGACAATCTTGTAGCAATACTAAGGCTATTCCATAAGAATTTGGAGTTTGGACAGAAACAACAATGTAAGGCGACATGGACATTGGACATGAAGCATGTTTGACAACATAGCTACAATCTGATAGTCATTAGCGTGCTGAAAAAAAGTAACTTTTGGCTCAGAATGTAGATGACCTATGTATGGTGTTAATATATCCATTTCCAACCAAACCTAATCAGAATTTTAAAAAACTCCACTTCAGGGGTCTTGGAGCAACCACTGAATCCTACAAATCTATTCTCTGGAAATCATCAAACTCGGCAACTCACAGTTAATCAGGTAGGGGACTTGGAAGAATAATCCCAGACAATGTGAAAGCAATACCTTACCTTATATAAAGGTCATTAAATAATAAAAATAAAATTAGGGGGTGACAGTGAATAGATTATTTAAGAAATAATTAAAGTAACTCACAATTAGAAAAATAAGAATCAATTTCCCATTGAGCTTTAAAACATAGAAAGCACCTATTGTACGGGGAAACAAATGAATAAAAGAAAGCAAGTTGAATAACTTAATGAACTGTAATCCATTCCTTTGTTATCATAAGTCAAGTCTCAAGAACAGAACAAAGAAAGGATATTGGTTCCAAAATTGTTAGAAAAAATTGCCAATAAAAACATACCGCAGATTTTACTAAGAAAAGAAAAAGGCATGCTCATTAATTTCTTGACCATAATTTCAAAGGATCATACCATAATTTAGAATCACACATTGGCGGCCCATATAGTAAGAATTAATCTTAAAATAGAAAACTATAGCTTTTTTTTTTCATCCGGACCGAAATACTGTAATAACAAAATATGACCACAAAAAGAAATGATAAGATGAAGGAACATAAAGATGACTTCAATGCAAAGCTCATTACCATTAGGTTTTTCAACTATATCCATAAATTTTATTGCCCACTTGCAACAATTCATAGAGAAAAGGATAAACGCAAAAGGAGGATTCCCACAACAGGAATCTCTTTCAACTACAAAAATCTGAAAAAGTATCCCACAACCACAAGATACTCAAATTTTAAGGCCAAAAGGCTCTTTCCCCAAATAAAAAGTTTTTTTAGTCCAACATTTAATTTGTTCACTAATTATCTTCATACAGAGATGGTTAAGTTTCATTAATACATGCCTATATTCATACCACAAACAAAGACAACTCGAGATTAATAACACATTGGCTCAAAAACAGAACATTTCCATCAAAATAGTAATCCTTTTCAAATCATGCTAACGCGAAAAATCAACACCGAAAGCAATGACAAAGGAACAAACATTATGAACTAATTTAGCAACAATTGAAAAAAGGAAGTGTCTGACCTTTTGGCCAGTCAGCAACGATTCTCTCCTTAAGCATTGCAACGGTAGAGGCCGGCGAGTAGCGGAAGGGACCAATATCTGATCCATCATAAAGACGAAACTTCAGCTCAACCAGGTCCTCCTCCGGCATTTGAAACCTTCCCCCAATTCAACGTTTCTTTCAGCACAAAACTTCACAATACTAAATTCAAATAATCACACCAAATCAACAAGAACCCAATTCTCAATTAACCTCAAAAATAAATCGCATCAAATATTCAATCTAATAGCTCAGAAAATTTTCAATTTATTATTATTTATAAAAAAAAAAAAACACACACACAAAAACGAAATTCACTTTCGCAGCAACCAAACAAATTGACTAAAAAAAAACTTTATTTTGTGTAGATACATAATCGTTATATATAGATATACCTGAAATAATTGAAGAAAGGAATCGAGGGTTGTCACTGTAACGGTTTCAGACAAAGAGACCAGAAGAGATTCCAGTGAGGATGAGAGAAACCCTAACCCGATCTTGACGCTTTTTTCTGTGTCTATTTTTTATTTTAATCGAAAATTGATTAATATTTATATGAGTTTCCGCATCAGTTTACGGTTTTTTTTTTTCCTTATATAATTTTTCCCTTTTTAAAAAAAAAATATTAAATACAAAATAAATTTTAATTAAAAATAAATAATTAGAAAGAAAAGTGAGATTTGGATTTCGAATCTTGTCAGTGTAAACGGTAGAAACAACTTTTGTGAGTTTGTGTCAGTTAAACTCGTAAGCTGACCGAAAATCTTGACTGTTACTCTGTAACCGCGTAGGATTTCGGTGACGACAGCGACCAATAGAATTGCGTCTCGGGAATAAACGATGACGTGGCGGATTATGATTGGTTGGCGTGTTTAAGAAACTGTGGCTGTGGATGTAGTGGAGTATTGAAAATAACGGGTCGGTGAGATAAGGAGAGCAACGACAAATCCAGGTCTGGCTTATTGGGTCAGTCAGTTTGACCAATCTTAAACACACCTTTTTTACTTTTACCACTTTTTTGCAATTTTTTTCAGAAATATTAGCACGCCATGAGAAACGACAATAAAAAATTGTACTGTTGTTTGTACTGTAAAGTCTAATGACTATGCTAATCTTTAAAATGTGTCTTTTTTTAATTTCATATATCCAATTGAGAATTTTGTACCTTATTTTGGATTTTATCAATTAGTCAAAGAAATAGATTATTTATCTACTAATGTAGCTCACCAATAAAATATAAAAGAAGAAACTCATTTGTTGTTCTTATTTCAAAAAAGATTAGCAATAAGAAGAGGTAGGAGGTAGGACCGCTAGTGACATCTTAACAGGTTTTGAATAATATAATTTTAAATAAATCTATCTTTTATTTAAATAAAAAAAAAGTAATCAATGAAAATAACTATTTCTAAAGCATCAATTAGTAAAAAAAAATTGTGGCTTTATATCATTTTTGGCCAAATGGTTAAAAATGGTCTCTTGAACCTAAATTTGATTATAATATTTTCAAATATAACTTTATACAAATTGATGTACGTTAGAGATCCACACATTCTTAAGTTGATGACCTTATAAATAAAACTTGGGAGCAAAAATATTTTAACAGAATTCAAATTCTGAGAAATTTTTTTAACTATTTGACAAAACATAAGGACTAAAAATGTATTTTTTTTAAAAAGAGTGGTGTGAAATTAAACGAAAATAAATGAATCCAAAATTGTATAAATCCTTACAAAATGAGAGTGTTAAGTATTGTACAATATTAGTATTTACTTGAAAAGTATTTGTGCTTGGAATGATGAAATAAATAAAGGGATTTGGTGTAAAATAATCATTAATAGTGTGTGAAAATAAGTAAATGTCTTTATTGTTAATTTTGTTGTAAAATAGCATAACCACATTTTTAATATTACATATTACCAAATATGCCCTTGAGTAAATTACTATTTTGTTCTAAATATTTTAATATTATAGTATAGTATATTAGTTTTATTTAATTAGTTTTTATTTTAAAGTTATTTTGATTTTTTTATTTTGTATGAGTTGTTAAATAATATATCATACTACATAATATATATACTAAGTTAAAAAATAATATTCTAACAATATTTATAAAATTATTACTTAAAATATATATACTATACTAACAAAATTATATACTACCACTATTTATAATAAGATAGAAATTAAAAATCGATAATGTAACATACCATAATCAACATAATCACTAGTTGTAAAATTTTAATGTAAAGAATTTACTTATTCTATTTCCTTTAAAAAATCCATCCCATATAATATGTACAAAGAAATAAAAATTCTAAAATTTTGAAAATTAGAAAAAAGATAACTCTGAATTCTACTGTAATTGTCGTTTTTGTCCGTTGTGTGTAATTTTCTCCTGCTTTTTTCTCACATTATTGACCATTCCTTCATTCTTACTAACCAATTACTTGTCGTTTTCACATTTATTGTCTCTTTGATTTACATTAATTCCTTCAATTTCTTCAGTTCATGTTAACATTTATTTTCTTCAGATGTTGTTTTCGTATTTGTTTGTCGTGGTGACCTTCTTTCCTGTCGTTTATGCTGTCAATTTCCACATTTATTGTTATCTCAAAAAAAAATAAAAAAACCACATTTATTGTAAATATTAGTTTTCTTTCTTCGTGCCCGTGGCACAAAACCTGCATATTAAAATTTTTAGTTTTATATTTTTATAAAATAAATTTTATTTTTTACAATTTAATAAATAATATTTTATAGTTTCAATGAGAAATTATTTAAAATAGTCCCAATATTTTGCTTATTATCCAAACTCTCGTATTTTTTTCTTTTAGAAAAGCAGTTTCTCTCCTTTTTTTTGTCTTCTAAATACCTTTTTGCAATTTAAAATGACTTTATAGCTCAATATATATAAGAAATTTATTTTTTTAAAAATAAGAAGCAAAAAATCTGGCATATGCCACTTAAAATAAATATTTAAAAAAATTCATCTTAATTACGTAAATAAAATTGACTTGATTAATTTATTTAATTAAGTAATTAAAAAAATTAAATTTGTGTAATAAACTTAATTAATTTATCTTATTTTAAAATTTTAGTTGGAAAAAAACCAAAGTTAAGAAATGAGCTGAAAAAAATATATATACATTTTTTTAAAATGGATATATATTAAATAATTTTTTTAAAAATACGAGGCAACCACGTAGAAGAATAGTATAATAACTATTTTACATTATTCCAATAGAAAGTTTACATAAATACGAGAAAAATAACAATAGTTTCTATATTTATAGGAAAAAAATAATTGTATAACATATGATAAGTTTTGAAAAAAAAAGTTTAAAATATGACATTTTCATATAATATAAAAAAATTAATTACCGTAATCATAGATACAAAAAACTCTCTTTTTTCTCCTTTCTTCTTCTCTCCTCTCTCATTTGGTTCTCTCATTTCAGCCATCCGCCAACGATGCTACCTCCGCCTCCGCCTCTGCCTCCCCCTTCGCCTCCGCCCCCGACGACGACAACGCACCTCCGCCCCGGCCCCTGACGACGATGTACCTCCCCCTCTGGTTCTTCTTCTTCTTCAAGTTAATTTTATTTTTATTTTCTTTGTTCTTCTATTTCACACCTGGTTTCGCGCATTTCAAATCTGTTTTTGCACTTCATATTTAATTTGTTTTCCTTCTAAACGTAGCCGTAACCGGTTACAGTCTGAGCGGACGATTCAAGTGTTGGAGGACATGCTTAGGGCGTGTGTGATTGATTTTGAGGAGTCTTGGAGTAAGTACCTACCGTTGATTGAATTCTCGTATAATAACAGTTATCAGTCCACGATTGGGGTGGCCCCTTATGAGATATTATATGGGAGAAAATGTAGATCACCCATACATTGGGATGAGATGGGTGAGAGGAGGAACTTAGGACCATACATGGTTCAGAAGACCAATGAGGCTATTGAGAATATTTGAGCCAGAATGCTTTCTTCGCAGAGTAGACAAAAGCTACGCTGATCCTAAGCGTGGGAACGTGGAGTTCCAGGTTGGGGACCATGTGTTTCTGTGAGTTTCACCATTGAGAGGGGTGAGGAGGTTTGGAGTAAAGGGCAAGCTGAGCCCTCGGTTTGTTGGACCTTTCGAAATTCTATAAAGGATTGGACAGGTGGCTTATAGGATGGCCTTGCCACCGTTGCTGTCAGGAGTTCATGATGATAATAATAGCTATATTATTGTAATTTATATTTATTTATATTTTATTAATTAAAGTCTGTTGGAAGAACCAATGACACGGTCAAAGGGAATATCAGATGTACGATCCATGAGCCTATAAATAAATGGCTCATGGTATCATTTTGGGGGATCTGATCTTTTTATTAATTGTTTATTTTGTCATGTAACGTATTGTGTTTAACAAAAATATATATGTAATAGTAAAATAATACATAAATGTAAATATTTTCTTATTTTGCCGTTTAATAGTTTTTTTAAAAAGAAATTACTTATTTTAATTACCCTAGTCATTAATTAAATAATAGATATTTATATATAACTTTTTGTTGGCTTTAGAATTTTTTAAATTAAATATTTTTGTTATCCCCAAAATTTCAGTTCGATGACGTGGCAATCATAAGTGACAAGTGGCAATGCATGGTCAGTAAATGTCACATTAATAGTCAATAAATGTATTGGCTCTTCAGAATTGTGATATTATTGGTCATGAAAATTATTTATCTGGTTTGGGAGTGATTCGACCGACCAGGTAGAATTTTTGTCCGACCGGTAAAGATTTTTGACTGACCAATCAAACGTTTTGACTGACCAGTGAAATACTTTGGCCGACTAGTCAATTGTCTTGGGGTACCAATCAAGTGTTTTGCTAGACCAGAGATGTGTCATGTTACACCAGAGGTGTGTTAGAGGAGTGTTTTTGCCTATGCTGACCTGTAAGTTGTCTTGTCTGACCAGTCACTTTGGGGATGGATTTGGTCGGTACACGGATCAGAATCTCAAAAGTTACCGTCTACTTCAATAAAGCCTCAATAACAGCTTCGACCCGAATCATTATCAACTGCCGCGGGAATCTCTCAGATATCCCGGAATAATAACTATATTATTGTAATTTAGATTTATTTATATTTTATTAATTAAAGTCTGTTGGAAGAACCAATGACCCGATCAAAGGGAATATCAGATGTACGATCCATGAGCCTATAAATAAATGGCTCATGGCATCATTTTGGGGGATCTGATCTTTTTAGACTGAGAAAAACTCTCTAGTTTTGAGACTTTGGGACTATTACTTGGGGCATTCTTGGGTATTTTCTGAGAGAGTTTAGAGAGAGAAATTATGCATTTTTCTACTTACACTTAAGAAACTCAGTTGACTCAAGTTCATTTGATCTTAAGTGTAGGGTATATATCACAACTCCAAGTGGATTAGGTTATTACCAATAAATTGGGCCTGAACCACTATAAAATTATCAGTGTTGTATTTTTCTCTTGAAGGTTTATTGTAACTTTGACGTCTACTCGTCGTTGGCCAAAATCGTGGTCAACAATTTTAAAATTTGATCAAATAAACTTTTTAAATTCATAATTTTAATTTAAAATTGTTTTTAATATTTTATTATATTAAAATTCAATGGTATTTTTTCTAAAAGGAAATTAGAAGAAAAAAAGTGCTTAATTTTAAAACTAGGATGCACCATATATTTATATAATAAAAAATGTGTATCTAATGGATTCTTGGTTTTAATGATTTTGTTATTTTTTTTAAAAACTAAACATAATGTTTTGCTTTAATTTATTTTTAACATGTTTCTGACATTCTTTTTATAATATGTATACATTGTTTATTTATTTAAAATTTATATGAAAAATAAAAAATGGATATTTGCGGTAAAAATAACTAAGTTTTGCACATTGTGACACTTAAATACCTAATTTTTTCTTTTGCGGCTAAACTACAATCTGTCACACTTTCTTGGCACCCGTAGGTACCTAGCCATTAAGTGTCTGGTAAGTACCTATGTGGAGACTTCTCATTGGTCCACATTATTTATTATTTAATTTTTAATCAAGAAATTCATTTAAATATTTAAAATATAATAAAAAATTAAAAAAAATAAGAAAATACTAATTTTAATTAAATTAAAAACCAAACATATACTAAACTATAATAACCAAATCTTTAAAATAACTAATATTTTAAAAAATTAATTTTAAAGCAGATAAAAATTAAAAAAAAACATAAATTTCTCTTTCTTCTTCTTTAGAACAACCCGCAAATTTTCAAGAAATTATGAATAGTTTATAAAGCCGAAAATAAGGTTCGAACTATCAATTTTTACATGCGTAGACAAAAAATCATACACGCGTACAACATACAGTTTAAACCATGTTTTCGGTACCATAATTTATTCATAATTTCTTGAAAATTTGTAGAATGTTCTAAATATCTACAATGTATATAATCATATAAAACAATTTGGGATTATATCTATCCAGGTGCCGAAGATAGAGAAATGATGCACCGATGTTGTCAAAAAAGTGAATGCATTGTAGTCGCTCCTTATCTTTATATATTATAAATGTATGTTTAACAAAAATTATTATTTTCCGTTAGATTTAACACTTTCTTTTTATTGTTTATGACACTGTCAGTTTTAAACTCATCAATATAGGTAAATAAATTTTAAAAAATAAAATGTAATAAAATCATCAATATAGGTAAATAAATTTTAAAAAATAAAATGTAATAAAATCATCTAAACAAGGTAAATAAATTGATGAAAAAAAAAGTAATAATGATTCATAGTAATTTCTTATCACATATTTTAAAATTTCATATTAAAGTATTTAAATTACTCTATCAACTATGTTTTCAAAGTTGTAATCGAAAAATAGTTATGTGCTTAAAATTTTTATTTTATTAATTATTTATTTTGTCATTTAACGTATTTTGTTTATCCAAACATATGTGTAATAGCGAAGCAAGACATAAATATACATATTTTCTTATTTTGCTGTTAAGCATTAATTTAACAATATATATTTATATATAATTTTTTGTTGGCATTAATTTTTTTTAATTAAATAATTAAATTTTATCAAAGAAAATTTTTAAATTCAGAATTTGAAAAAATATATTTAATTTTAAAATTAGAATGCATCATATATTTTTATATAAAATGTATCTATCTAACGGAATCTTGATTTAATGTTTTTTTAAATTAAATTATTATTTTTAAAAAATTATAGACAATATTTTAGTTTTATATATTTATGTCATTGTTTATTTATTTAAAATTTATTTGACAATAAAAAAATATAATAAAAATAAATTAATATATTTTCTAAATAAAAATAAACAAACGTGTATTATACGTTATTTTTAATTAGTATATATTTATTTATATATGTTAGAGAATAAAATCCCACATGGAAAGTATGTGGGATCATTATACCATTTATAAGAGCATGAGTTACTCTACTCATAACCAATTGGTTTTTAGATGGAACCTCATGCTTCTTACCATGTACCACTTTCCACATTCTAACATGATATCAGAGCCAAATAAAATTCTAATAAGTATGTCCGATCCAAATCCAAAACCGGTCAAAAAAAATAGAGCCAGATGAGCCCTTTGTGATTAGGGATAATGAGCCAAAAAGAGTCAAAAGAGCCAACGAGCCACTTGTGATCGAGACATCCAAGATTGGTGAGCAAAAATAGTCACTATCTTGAGTGGGGATGTTAGAGAATAGAATCCCACATGGAAAGTATGTGGGATCATCATACAATTTATAAGAGCATGAGTTACTCTACTCATAACTAATTGGTTTTGAGATGGAACCTCATGCTTCTTACCATGTACCACTTTCCACATTCTAACAATATATGGTGTTGAGTCATTTATAGTCTTTTTAGTTTTATTGTTGTTTTCTATATATATATATAGTCCTTATTATTTTTTTTTAGTTCCATTGTCATTTTCCAGTTATATTAACACTTCATTGATGCCGATTTCCTTTTTATTTGTGTGTCTACCTATCTAGTAGGGGTGTCAATTTGCGTCACGACTCGACACGAAAATAAATGGGTTTAGGTGACACATTTAATAATTGTGTTTGTGTTTGGGTTTTTGACACGTTTAATAATCGTGTCATGTTCGTATTTATCTTAATCATGTCGTGTCATAATCGTGTTTACCTATTTAATAATCGTGTCGTGTCATAATCGTGTTAGCGTGTAACGTCCCTAAGGTAGGGTACGTTCGCCACATACTCGTAATTCTAGAGTTTACGAGTATGTTAGGCACTTGACTAAAAGGATTAAATAAAATGATACGAAGAAATACAGAAAAATTTAAAACTTTTATATAAACTTATTAGTAGAAATTATTACACGTATGAATACTTTAAATTTAAGGCAGCCATATGAAAACTCTAAACCATTATTGCATTGCTACTGAGTCCGTGCTCCACAAGTTGCTCGACAGCTAAAGCCACACCTGGAAAAATGTTGGAAAATAACATAATGAGCTAACACTCAGTAAGCAAATCTCATGCATACACATACACATGAATGTTGTGAGTTTGTAGTGCACATATACTAATATGCTGACTTATATACTTATGCATTTAATTTATTGCTCAAGCACTTTCAAACGTTACTTTTATGCTCTTTCTTTTAGTTTCACATTTTTATGGGCCCAATATCACTTGTGCACACTGTTTGATTCAGCCAATGCCTGCAGGGCTTGTTACACATATCATATAGAATCCCATGGGTTCTCCTCCGGCTAGCTATCATCTCAGCTAGGCTCATCATAACACTCATTTCATCGTCGCCATAGCAGCCATACTTATTACACATATGGAGGAGAAAGACGGAAACATGGCAAACATATCTGAATGGTCAACTCTGACCTAGCGCACACTAGTGGGCAGCCACTATAAGTCTTATAGACTTCCCTCTTCTTTACTGAACTTACTTGATTGCTTCATCAAAACAGTGGCACCCTTTTTAAACATCTTATTATCACTTTGCTTAAGCCTTGTGTCATTAAAATGTTTAACTTTACATAATACTTTTCAAGGCATTTCATAACTTTTCTCATATTCATATGCATGGTCTTATATCACATAATAATGTATCACATAACTGTACATGCCATGCATACATGCTGATGCTGAAATGCCAATGTTCATGTTCATGATTCGTGTTGATGGTATTCAATCAAGGCATTGTATCACATCTCATATAACTCAAAACATCTTTAGTCATAATACATGAAGCTTTGGGTTGGTGGCGTTGTTATACCTTAACGTAGAGCTATGGCTCAGGTCTAAGGTTTCCAGCCTAAAAACTTAAACGCTTCATATATCATAACATATAACAAATCATGAATATAGAGTAATCCACATATCCATCAACATAAGAACACATACTTGCACACAATTCATATCATTCTTAACCAAGTAAGACATCTTTCACATATCACAGAATTCATCAATTACATATCACACAATACCCTTATGGTGTTCATATAACCATTCTTCACATACTTATCATATGCATCATCATCATACCATACTTAACTCATCAGATGTACACAATCAATGTAGTCATGCATCTTACATTTAAGCACAAAAGGTGAAATTTACTTACCTTAGGTCCTTAGCTTATTTTAAAATTCATCACCAAGAGTCAATCAATCAAATCCATACAAATCCTATTCAAGGCACATCATCTATTAAATTCTATCAAAATCATAAATATACACTATTGATAGTGTATATTAATAATACCAGAAACTATATAAATGATAATAATAATTATTATCAACGTAATGCAAATAACTCTTCATATAAAACCATGCTTTAAACCTTGCTCATAAGATAATGTACTCTTATGATAATAATAATAATAATCCCAACAAAAATAATAATTATCGTCTATAATTAAACTTATTTCGATATTAATAACAAAATACTTCAATAGCAATACGTATATGGATGTATATATTCAAATAGTCATTTTATAAAAGAAATCATATTTTTAACATAAAGTTGTAATAATCAATATAATGATAATAATATAAATATAAATATTTATATTATTATTAATTAGTCATAATATCAATTCCAGTAGTATAATAAATATACTTTATCCAAAATTTACTGGTCTTACAAATATCAATAACTGTAAGAAACTAATATTTGATATTATTTTAATATTCAAATATTAATAAAATATTAATATACAATAATAATGGTTAGATAATAGGTTTACTATAAATCATACTTTTCATATATATATATATATATACATGAATCTGTATTCTTGATTTACTTAATAAAATAATAACAATAATAATTAAAATTACTTAATCATAATAATTTCCATATTAATATAAAATCAATTAAATATGTATTTTTATACTTTATTTAATATCTAATATTTTCTAGAAAATTGGACAGCACAACGGCTATAAAGTGGACAATTCCAAAATCAAAATCTGTATAAAAATATATATAATCCCAGACAGCCAGTAAATTACAGAAAATATTCCATATATCAATAATATATAATTATATACTATAAATATACATAATAACAATTACTCTAATCAATCACAATTAAATCACAATATATAGGTTAAAGAAATTATACCAAAATGATCGGGTTCCACAACAAGTCAAACGATGATTTTCTGAGACTCAAAACGTACGTCGGAACCTCGAACACTAAGTTTCGACCGTCGGTCTACGGTGGATCGCGGTGGATCGTGGTGGGCCCACCACCCAACTATGGTAGATGTAGGAACAAGTTATTGGGTTTTGAAGCCCACAACACGAGGAGCACGATGGTGGTGACGGATCGGCAAACGGATGCCCGAGGTGGCCGAATCGCAACTTTGAAGTCGCGGGGTGGCCGAACTTAAATCGAGTAGTTGAGGCGTTTAATCGGCGAGTGAGCTCTAGATTCCCGCGTGGGTCGATAGTTCGGAGGCCTCTGAATCCAACAGTCCGGCGCGTGGCTAAAAGTGGTGGCCGGAAAGTACTCCTGCGTCGTCGGCAACAGTAACACGCAGAGAGAGAGAGAAAGAGAGAGAGAGAGAGAGTTTCTGAGGAGAGAGAGAGGGGCTCGGGTAAAGAGAAAGGCTGAAGCCTTTTATTTTATTTTATTTATTTAATTTTTTTTTTTTAAATTACACTTGGACCCCAAATACTAAAATTCTTTTCAAATAAGCCCTTTAGCAAAACTTTCTTAATTTTATAAAAATCCCCAATTAAAATTATATGACATTTGGGTCCAATACTTGACTACTCAAGTTTCTCTCTCTTTAATCTCATTAAAAACATAAAATCATATTTTAAACACTATTTTTCCATTACTATTTCTTAAATTTGTAAAGTTGTACATTTTATGTATTAAAACTTTGATTTATAATAATAAATGTATTATGAAAATGTTGGATATTACATAGCGTGTCGTGTCGTGTTGACCCGTTTAATAATCGTGTTTGTGTTTGTATTTTTGACATGTTTAATAATCGTGTAGTAACGCCCTGGTTACCCCAGAACAGTTACGGTGAACGGTGGATCAGAAATTTGACTCGCTACCCGAGTCCTTTGGTCAAAAATGTGCTCTAAGTGTAACTAACAGGTTAAGGTATAAAACCAATAAAAAGGAAATGAAGATTTTCATTACAAACTGCTCTGCAGAGCTAAACAAAACGTTTACAAGTTGTTCTCAGTACAAAATGGTCACTACTGTTTCAAATTTACAATCCCGCCGACCTAAGCGGCAAAAATAGGGTTGTTGACTGCATTTTTAGCCAACGACGTGAGAACGTCAAATACGACAAGCCTTCAAGAGAAATAAAAATGACACAGACGGTTTTAACAGGAAAAGTAAATAACACAGAAGATTTTTATAGTAGTTCAGCCCCGATTGTCGGTAATAGCCTAATCCACTTATAGTTGTGATATATGGATCCGTACTCAAGATCAGATGGACTGAGCCAACTGAGTTCCTTTAGTACAGATTGCAAAAATACAAGAGTCCTCTCAAATTTCAGCACTTTCTCTCTCTAGAATACTCAGACCCAATTTTCTCTCTCTAGAAAGAAGAAGCCCCAAAAAAAACCCCTCTCTCATCCCATAAGCCCTCTATTTATAGGCTTAGGGTCACACATACGGTATCCCCAAGAACCGGGATATTTTATTATATTTATTACATTTAAATTACAAAGAAACATTCAAAAATTCAAAATGTAACAAACCCCCCATTCGTGGGAAGAGTGAGAGATTCCTGCATATCTTGTTGAAGTTGTTTCTGGGAATCTTGACTTAGTCTCACATGCATGTTGATTACTCCTTCAAGGTTTTCGTGGACCAATGTGATATATGCATGCTCTCCTTGGACCAAAGGTCCTGCAAGCTTGGCTCTCCTCGGACCAAGGTAGTTCGAGCCAACTTCCTTGGCACCTCACCTCGGGTAGGTCCGAGGCCATTCTCTTGGCTTCTTTCCTTGGTCAACTTTGAGGCAACCTTCTTCATGACATGTCCGATCGGACATGATAACCTTCTCCTCGGACCAAGGTGGTCCGAGGCATCCTTCTCATGCTTTCTCCTCGGACCAAGGTGGTCCGAGCCAACCTTCTTCCTTGTTTCTCACCTCGGACAAGCCCGAGCTTACCTCTTCCATGGCATGTCCGATCGGACATGATGCCATTCTCCTCGGACCAAAGTGGTCCGAGTCACCCTGACTGGCACTTCACTTCGGACAAGTCCGAGGTGTCTCTCCTTTTGGCCTTTTCAATTATGTCCGATCGGAAACCACGTGGCCTTCCCTTGACTGAAATTTAAGTCCCAATCCTTGCATGGGACCTCTTCCCCTTAGCCTTCTTACCTCGGACACATCCGAGCCAAATGCCGAGAGGCTCCCAGGCTAAGGTTCGATCAGACCTCCTGCCTTTATCCCTTGAGCCAAAATCCAAACTCCTCCTTTAATCTCCTTGGACTTTGATTCAAACCAATCACTTGGCCTTCAAACTGGGGTCTGAGCCAAGCCCTCCTTAGACCAAATATTCTCCTTGGTCGGGTGTATTTGACTTTACTATGCATCCCTCAAGCAGTCCAACTTCTTCGTCAGTCTACCGGGACACTTTATCACAACTCTCAGGAGTCAATGTATTTATTGACTATTTAATGTGTCTTTTACGGACCATGTACTGCCATACGTCACATTTATTGCCACGTTATTGATCTCCAATTTTTGGGTATAACAAGGGTAAACCCCCTAGTTCCTCTGAGAACTCCTTGGCCGTGGTGGTCAAGCGGCCGCATATGTACACATCACCACCTAAGCTCTCCACTCAAGGCTAGGTGAGCTTTTATTTCCCTTTACCTGCACCACATAGCACCCATGAGCCAAAGCCCAGCAAGAAAACATAATACTATTCAATAACATTATCAAACGATTATTATTATAATCACACTGAGCATAAAGCTTTCAAACAAGTGAGTGAACATCACACGAGGTCCTGATAAACCATACTGAGTGACTGGAAAGCAAGTCACTAAATCAAATGGAAGAGTGACTGCTAGGTAAGCCACCAGCCTTCAACAGGTTCTGGTAAACCATACTGAGTGACTGTCAAGCATGTCACTATTTCAAGTGGGAGAGTGGCTGCTAGGTAAGCCACTAGCCTCCAAGCACTTATTTCATTCATCGACCCTCGGGGTCGGTCTGGCATTAATCCTCTTTGAGTCATTCAATGCTGATAGTCGATTAGATCTAATCTTTGTTGGCTTGCGTTAACACGCTAAGGCCGTCCTGACTGATGAGTCAGCTCAACGTGACCAGTGCCCAGTACCACAGTCGAACCTGACTAATAAGTCACAGCTTCACAGTTGATACTAGCACCTTTGCCAAATCTGACTAATGAGTCAGTACCATGCACAAGTGAGCAATATATGCTAAACATTCTATATTCAATCCAAGTACATATTTACACAACCAGCATGCCTCATGAATACCCATGCATGTCACACTTGGGGTGCATTTTTCTTACCTCTGGTTCGAGCTAGAATGAATAAAAGAACAACCCTGAGAACGATCAACCTTTTGGTCCTTTAGCGGTTACCTGGTCATAACCAATTATGGGATTCCATCAATAAAATGAATAATAAAATGTTCACAAACCAAAACCTAACCTCCGGGACATCAAACACTACTCAACCGGGTAGTAGGTTTAACCCCGAGGCCTTAGGCTTGAATCCCCATGCTAGAAACACTATTTTTGCCTAAAATGCCCTAAGGGCCGCGACCCTCCTCAGCTGCGCCGCGGCGCGCCCTCAAACAGAGAGGGCCTCCCCTGCCAGACGCCAAGGGCCGCGGCGCTCCACAGCCGCGGTACGGCGCTCAGCCCAGACCAGCAAAAAGACCACACGCGAACTCAGTTTTTCCCCCGTATTTTTCCTCTCAAACCAGCCCTTCAAACCAGCTCAAAACCTCCTCCAAACACCCATTTAAACCCCTAGACATCACCCATAACTTCCCCTCATCAAAACCCAACCTAAACATCAATTAAAACCTCCTCAAATCCACACATCCACCAAGAAATCAAAAGCTGGGTATAACTAGAAACTCAAGGCTAAAACTCACCTCAAACCAGCTTTGAACCTTCCTCAATAGCTAAACCAGGTCCACTAACTCAGCCCTTTGATCTCCTAGCTTAATTCCACACTTTGAGCTCAAGAACACCAAAGAAGAAAGTAGAGGGAATGAACGTACGAGAAGGAAGAAGAATGCTCTGTTTTTGTTCTGTTTCTACAACTATCTAAAACCATATATATCCAAACCCCAAATGACCAAAATACCCCTAAGTCATCAAAAGCCTCTAAAACCATCTCAAGGGTAAGATTGGTACTTTCCACTTACACCGTTAATCATAATTAACGCTTCCCGATTCCCGCTAATCTCAATATTCTCAAACACCAATAATTCACATACCGTTACCCTTTAATGCCCGGTAACACTCTAATCATTAAAACACCCCGAGACTCACCCCGAGCCTCGAGCTTAAGCCCGTTATGACCAAACCGATATTTAACACACCATGATCGTCTCATGCCGAATGGCTCGAACAAACCCACATCATAATGTGGTCTCAAAATATATATTACCAACATGCATCCAAATAAACAATTACCCTCAACGGGCCAAATTACCATCACACCCCTGTAATTAGAAATATGGACCCGCATGCATGCATTTCACACCATATCATAATATAATCAACATATACATGCTTTTTATCAATTAATAACACAATTAAGCAAGTATGGCCCTCCCGGCCTACTATTCACGCCGTTAAACACATCGGGGAAATTCAGGGCATTACACGTGTCATGTTCGTGTTTATCTTAATCATGTCGTGTCATAATTATGTCAACACGAATCTGATACGTTTACACGAATTGCCGACACTACTATCTAGGATGAATTCTTAGCCTTTCATGTCATTTATGCAAGCATTGTCGTTTTTTATATTTGATGTCGTTTGAGCAGCTTTTCAGTTTCAACTGTATCGATTTCCTAACTAAAAAAAATCCATGTTGATCTCCTTCAATTGTTTATATCCACCTATCTAGGAGGAATTCTTCGCCTTTCATATCGTTTAAGCACTAATTATCGGTTTTCTTATAAACTGTCGTTTCTAAATATTTGATGTCGTTTAAGCACTTTTTTCAGTTTCAAGTGTCGTTTCCCACTTGTATTAACGCTTTTAAGTTATATTCCTGTTTTCTTTCTAAATTTAATCAAATAATATTTTTTGTTGAGAAATTCAATTGATAAAAAATAACGATACCTCTGTCTATTAAATATGAAAACCAATATAAATTTATTTCAAAAGTTAGCTTCTATCTTAAATTTTACCAATAAAATAAACATTATAAAAAAACAATTATAAAGCTGTTTTGCTTTAGCTTTTAACTCAATAAAGACCAACACTTACTCGAAATAGTGGTTCATAATTAAAAATAATAAACTTAAAATACTTATCAAATCCGACGTGGCAGAAGAAGTAGCCTCTCTGTTTGTCTTACGTGGCAGTAGAAAAGAAGTGGAGTGGGACCCAACGAGTACGGATATTTCATGACCACTCACTGAAAAGGACTCAAGCCCACCATCAACGTCGAAAAGTGTGGTCAGGCCCAGTCAAATGGTAAGTGGGTGCCACAGTAAAAAATGGGCCCAAATTGAACTTTTGAGTTTAGCTACTTTTTTTTTTTCACTTAAAAAAATATATATTAATAATAATAAAAAAATAAAATAAGCTACTTTTCCGGCGCAAATCTAGATTTAGTGATTGATTATACGTCTAAAACGTCATCAAAGGCCAAACAAAAATGGTCAAAGTCAAATACACTGTATAATTATTAGCACTTTTTAACTCTTTTGCTCAAACACACAACATGCTATGGATTGGATTTATTTGTTTGTCTATAAACGACACCGTTCGCATCTTATTTGACCAGAAAAACAGGGGTCCACTGCTCCACATGGTGACCCTGCTAGAAAAATCGTACCAGCTATAACTAGAAGCTCAGCTAAGGTAGGTACTAGCTAATAAAACTAAAATTAAACACAGTGCAAAAGTAGACAAAATATACCAAACAAAAAGAAAATAATTAATCATTTTTTTTTCATTTTTTTCATTTTTTTCTTTGGTATACAGAGGAGGGAGAAAATTACACACAAAAATTAAGAAGAAGCAAAATACAAAGAAATAACATGAAAAAACAAGATTAGATTACATATAATATCATCTTATATTAGTGATTAATTAGTTTAGAAGGAGATTAGATTAGATTAGATTAAGAAGAACACTCACTCCACTACCTCTGCAGCTTCAGCCTTTTTCTAATTCTATGTAAAAAAAAAAAATCAAAAATTCAAAAAGAGACTTGTTTTACTTCTTCATTTTAACAAAGTAGATTGGCCGCGGCGGTTGCGGTGGCGGTTGCGGCGGTGGAAAGTTCAAAGCCAGAGAGCGCCGGCCTCTTTGAGAAGAGGGACAAGAGTACCATTGATATGAGAAGCCATGACTCTGTCCATGGCTCCGACGAGTTTGCCGCCGATGAAGACGACGGGAAGGGCGGAGGAGGAGGAGCCGAGTAGGGTGACGAGGGCGGAGTGGAGGTCGGATCCAGTGGGGTGGAGGTCCAGCTCGTGAACGGTGGGGTTAACTCCCATTCCACAGAAGAGCCTCTTGATGGCGTGGCACATGCAACAGCTGCTCATGCTGAATATGACGACGGCGTTGTCCGATGCCAACCTCTCTATGCGCTCCACCGGGTCAACCTCCATGTACCCACTCCACGACTCTGCTTCGTACTGCATTGTCATATATATATATGATCAATATATATATATATATGGCTACGTACTGTGTATATATATATATAAGAAAATTGGGTTTTGAATGTAGTGAAAGTGATGAGAGTGAGAGTGTGTTGTTGGCCAAGAATGAAGGGTTGGTTGGTATTTATAGATGCGAGTTTGGAAAAAGTTTGGGAATCCTATATACTAGCATGTGGATTGGAACAGAAGAGTTTTTGAGTTTATAACGAAAGAAAAAAAGAGAGGGGTAATTCGGGAAGAATTATAAAGTTTGGTCTCTGTTTAAGATTTGATCAACAGACACTATAATATTATATGTAATTAAGATTATGAATCATATTGTAACGTAAGTATAAGCATTTAATTATTATTATTAACAAATAGACAACTGACACAAGAGGCGAAAGCATGTACATGGGTTTTTTTCTTATTATTAATTACATGTGTATATGTATGAGTTCTCTATTTGAGCCTTCACTTGTGACCGTACGGTCGGTTAACATTATTTTATAATATTTATTAAATTATAATATGTGAGATTCAATATTAAATTGTTCTATAATATGTAGAGTATTGTTCTCACAAGAATGTGACATACTGTTGTTAATGGTGCAATCTAATATCGGTTTTTACATATTTTAATTTAATAACTATTATGAGATATTGATAACGAATTATAAGTATTAAACAACAATAGTCTAATATGTATATATATATATATAGGGAGATGCATTAGTATGCTTATTTTTTTTGGGGAAACATGAGTGTATCTTTTTTCTATTTTTAGCACATAAATGAGTTGTAACCTAATTTTTTTATATATATAATGGTGTATATTATAATTATTTAAAATATCCTACAAAAATTTAGGATACTGAAATCTAGTTTCAAATAACTTTTACATGCGTGGCTGTTTTTTTTATACACGTGTAAAATAAAGAGTTATCATCTTAAATTATTTAAAATTTAATTTATAAGATTTCATACAAATTTGAGTTACAATAACAAAAATATAAAAAAGACAACCGGTATATGTATATGTATATATTTCAAATTCCAACAATGGAGAGGAGAGAGAGATATAAGAAGAGTTGGGGTAGACAAAAAGCACAGGCTTTATCAGAAAGAGGATAGTTGGTTAATAGACGGCTGTGTTCGTCCTTGTTGTCGGTATATAATATATATATATATATAAAAATGAAAATAATATTAATTATTATAATTATTATTAAGAAAAAGAAGGAACGTGGCTATCACAAACCTCTGTTCCTTTTGACCCGACCTTCATGCGCATTTATTTTAGTTACCATACTCACATCACATATCTATATATATTATTACATTTCCATCCATGCCATACAATATTTATATATACTAATTATTATTATTATTATTATTTCATTCCTTTTGTTATATAAATACATGGGTTTATAAATTTTTGTACTTTATTTATTTATTTTTTTGTGATTATTTGTTTGGACAATATATTTTAAAAAATTTATTTTTGAATTTAATATTTTATAAAATGATTCAAATATATCAATAAATTCAATTTTGATGAATAAAAAATTGAATATAACAACACAATTTTTAAGCAGAATGATTTTATTTTTGTTCTGAATTGTTAGTTTAATGAATTATTTGTGATTTCAGTTGAAAAAACTTTAACTAAAATCAAATTTAGGATTTTATTTAAATTATTTTATAAAATATAAAGTCTAAAAAATAATTTATCAAAATAAAAAATCTAACTTGATTTAACTCAATGTCAAAAAAGTACAAGCCATATATTATTTATCTATGAATCTATGATCTATCAATTATATGAGATAATCAGCTTCAGAAGTGCCAGTGCTTGCATGTGCGCTGCTTCTTCTGATTTTTTTTAATTGATAGTATATTTCTTCAATATCTCTAACATAATTCTCTTATTCTCACTTAAATATATATATATATATATAAATATGATTAAGACTTGTAGCACCTTCATTATTAATTTGGATTTAGAGTAAGTACTACAGCCAATAAATTTCTCTAACGAATAATTTTATGATGGATTTAATACTAGTTAATATATTAATTAATGATAATTAAGGCATCAGATAAGATTGCGCAGATACCTATTTGTGTTTATCCGTTTCGTTTTTATGCTTTGTCATTTATTAGAGGCTAGCTTGTTTATGATCATATTAACTTCTATCTTTACATTTAATTTGAACCCAAAAACAGATATCTTCTTCAATTGGTTTCGAGAAAAAAAAAAAAAAAACATGGGTACCGTTGACTGATTAATTATAACGATTATGAAGAAAAAAGAAAATACATATATAGGGAAAAATTTTATTAGGGACTTACGGTGGGTGGGGGTCTCAGTATTATCGACCCGTAAATAGTTTTTGGCGTAATTTTTTTTATGACCATGTATATTGTAGCTATTTAAAGTATCCTACAAATTTTAGAAAATTTCGAATAATTTACAGTACTGAAAACTAAGTTTAAACATGTTGTTATACGCGTGACTAATTTTTTTTCATGCGCGTGAAAATTAACATGTTTGAACCTAGTTTTCAGTACTGTAAATTATTTGGAATTTTCTGAAAATTTACAAAATGCTCTAAATAGCTACAATATACACGGTCATAAAAAAAATCGCACAAAAAAATATTCACAAGTTGAGAAACACTAAAAATTCTACCGATAGGGCTTAAAGAAAACTCCTATAAAAATATTGTCATATATATTCACATTAACACATATAGTAATAGTAATGATAAGTAAGTAAGTGAGCTAATGAGCTTTTAAGCTATGAAAGTAATCGCATCACATGGCCACTGTTTCGTGGGACATTCTTTGGGTCCATTACTTTTGTTTAATATATGCACATGAGCTCATCTAACATAATATGTATATATATATGAACACTAATTTGGCGTTATTATAAAAAAATATCGCGTATACATATATTATATATATACACACACGTTACACTGGTGCATCCCTTATTGGTTTTGGCTCTCGAAGTATTTTCAGCAAGTTTTTTTTTAATGACCGTATACCAAAGTTATTTAGAGGATCCTGCAAATTTTCAGAAAAATATCAATAATTTATAATGCTGAAAATAAAGTTTTAACAAGTTTCATTCTACGCACATAAAAAAAAACAGTCACACGTGTATTTTCTACATGGTAAATTATTCGGAATTTCCAAAAAATTTGTCAAATATTCTTAATAATAACTAGGGCTGTGCAAAAAATTTTACAACCCGCCCAATCCGAATAAACCGCCCAAACCAACCCGAAAAAACCGCCAAAAAACGCAACCCGAATAAACCGACCAAAATTTAAACCGCGCCAATTGTTACATTAGGCGGGTTGATAAGGGTTGAAAATAATTATCAACCCGCCCAATATAACCCAACCCGTCCAATTAAGAATTTATTATTTTTAATATATTCAAATAAATATATAAATTAATTAATTTTGTTTTAATTTTTTTACTATAAATTTTAAATATTGTTTTAAGCTTAAAAATATAAACTTCACACTATTAGTACTAGTATTTAAAAGAAAAAATTACAAAAATGTTAAAAAAAAAATACCACTTTTGTTTGGGCGGGTTGACCCGACCAACCCGCAAAAAAAAAAAAACAATTTCGGTTTGGGCGGGTTAACCCGACCAACCCGCCCAAATTATTGGACGGGTTAAATTTTTTTTTTTTCTTAATTGGGCAAGTTACTGGTCACTTTTGCTAACCCGATTATGACATTAGACGGGTAAAAATACATTGTAACCCGACCAACTCGCCCAATGCTCAGCTCTAATAATAACAATACATACGAACATAAAAAAAAATATTATTTAAAAATAATTGGCGAGCCAGAAACTAGAGGAGGGACCGAAGAACTAACCTATAGTATATACTAAACCCTTTTCATTTATCTAATCTTTCCAACTGTTCTAATTAATAAAACCCTAATTTTCACATATGGAATAATAATGGAACACAGCCAAGTCCCAAGTGGGACAGCGCATGCATATTTATGCATAGACATGTACGCAACATGTCCCATATACAAACACACTAACTTTTTCATTAATTAATACTATTAATTACACCCTCTTATTAAATAGTTAATCACTATAATTAATTATTATTAATGAAGTAAATAAATAAATGTGAAGACCGTACAAGAAGTTCCTTTTACCAGAAAAAGAAGTATATATAGTGGCACTGGTTGGAATTGGATGAGATGGTACAGAGCAGAGTGGTATGTGTTTTTTGGTGTGAGAAAAGTTGGTGAGAGAGCCAAGCCAATTCAGCCAAGAAAAAGAAAACGATACGGTTCGATTGTGCTTGTCGGGCCATGTTTGTACTCTACTTCGATTCCTTCACCTCATGCTTGTTTTGGTCTCTATAGATTTATATATATATACTACTTTGACAATAATGCCCTTGGTTTCACACACTAAACCCTTCTTTTCAAAAAGGGTATTTTGGAGATATCGAAAGAGAGATAGGTTCCCTCGAGATATGACCATTTAGAGTAATGGTCACAGTGGATCAGAGCCTGGGCCGTATGATATATATATATATATATGTATACATAGATAGATATAGTGTATAGCTATATATATATACACTCCTTTTATGTGACTTAGACTGAGACTGAATAATAAGGATTTGAAAAGCCAGGACATGCATGCAGATATATCAGATATATATATGGTATATTACTAGTACTAGTACTTCTAATATGACCAAACACTACTACCTCTGAAGAAGATGACGACGATGATGATAATCCAACGGCTGAGAAATCTCGGAAAAGGGATCGAATAAATCAAATCATGAGAATCAGACGGCGGGGGTTGTGTTACAGTACTGTACTTTTTTAATTCCTTGGAACTCTAATATACATGCTTTTTAATTCTCACCTTAGTTATTAACTTCTCATCAAACTCCATGTATTTATGGCTAACATCTTTTCTGCAAAAGATAAATAATAATTTTTGTATATATAAATGAAATTAAATCTATGCTTTAAAGGGTTGTACGTAGTACTGGTATATATAGATGGCAATTTTTGTTGTTTAGGAGTTTCACTTTAAGCCCTATCGGTGGGGGCTCTTAGTTTTTCTCGACTCGTGAACAGTTTTCGGCGTGATTTTTTTTATGACCGTGTACATTGTAGTTATTTAGAGCATCCTGCAAATTTTCAGAAAATTTCGAATAGTTTATAGTACCGAAAACTAGGTTCAAACATGTTGTTTTCCATGCGTATAAAATAATTAGTCACGCGTGCAACATGTTTAAATTTAGTTTTCGGTACTGTACTATTCAAAATTTTCTGAAAATTTGCAGGATGCTCTAAATAACTACAATGTACACGGTCATAAAAAAAATCACGCCGAAAACTGTTACCGAGTTGAGAAAAACTAAGAGTCCCACCAATAGAGGTTAAAGTAAAACTCCTATAAAAAAATTGTGCTATCTATATATATTAGTTTTTATCACACTTTCGATTTTTCTCAATTAGGGTGAAACAAGCCGAAGAAAACAGTGCAGGAGTGCACTAAAAATATTCCCATATAAGGAATAAATAATAGCCCTTTTATTTTTATTTTTCGTTTATAAACAAACATTTAATATAAATTTTTCAGTAATGACCAAGAAAAATAATATAACAAGGAATAAAAAAACTGCGATGAATCTTCACTGATGACTATGCAAAGCACTAGATTTAGATACTGCAACACTTGAAAAGCTCCAAAAATTAACTAATTCCATTTATGTTTTTTTTTTGTCGGTGCTTATATAATGCATGAGTATGGTCTTTATATGTGCATGTATGTACGTATAGTATAAATATATAATTAACTACTACAACGAATTCACTTTTTTTTGTTGACAACACTAGAGCGCATCTATTTTCTATTTTTGGCACTTCGATAGTTGTAATCTCAAATTTTTTTATATGATAGTGTACATTATAGCTACTTAGAATATCCTACAAATTTTCAAGAAATGCATTCCAAATAAATTATGTTATAGAAAACAGAGTTCAAACAACTTGTTACATGCGTGCTTATTTTTTTTGTATACGAGTGTAAAAGTCACTGTTTGAATCTTGTTTTCAGCAATGCAAATTATTTAGAATTTCTTAAAATTTTGCAGGGTGTCTTAAATGATTACTACGTACACTGTCATATAAAAAAAAATGTTTATACTTTTTTGGACACTGTGTTTTTTCTCATTATCCGTTTGGACCCTGTATTTCGAAAAATTATTTTTTGGACCCTATGTTTTGTAAAATGGTTAAAATAGAACCCTAAACCCGATTTTGGTCAATGTTTTCTCAACTAAAATCACAAATAATTTACCAAACTAACAATTCAGAACAAAAATAAAATCATTCTGCTTAAAAACTGTGTTGTTATATTCAATTTTTTTTTCATCAAAATTAAGTTTAGGGTTCTATTTTAACCATTTTACAAAACATAGGGTCCAAAAAATAATTTGTCAAAACACAATGTTTAAACAGATAATGGGAAAAAACATAAAGTCCAAAAATATATAAACCCTAAAAAAAATTAAAAAATAAATTATTGAGCGGTAGAAAACACAAACTAACTGCACTGTTATTGTAAAAAAAAAAAAATAGATACAACGTTGTTGCTCCCTAAATAAATATATATGTATAGTATAGAGAGATTAATATAATATAATTAAGATCAATAAAGGTGTGACAAAAATGTTGGAGAAGGGTAATTATTAAGAGAGGGCAGACAAGGACATGTCGTTGAGAAATGTAGTGGTCTGCTAACTCCATATCGCGGTAAAATTCATAAGCCATGCATTTCATGTCGGCTGATTAATATATATTATTTTTTTATATATTAATATTGTTTAATTAACATTAATATTAATATATATATTTAAATATTTAATTAGTTAGGTTACTATTGTTTAGGATAAATGATCGGTTTTTGATGACGTGGACAATGAATATCAGTTTTGAAAAATATGAGTGATAGACCTCTGTGTAATGTTTGGGTACATATCTTGGGTTCACATATCGTTACTTCTTAAAATATAAATAATAATATGTGCACCCAAAATATATACATAAACATTACACATAGTGATGTAGCAGTTTAGTCTAACCAATCATATTTATTAAAATTAAGACTTATTATTTTAAAAACCAGTAATGAGTGCATATTTTAGGTAAATATAATTACTCTTAAAATATATATATATATGACTTGGGAAAGTGAGAATAGTTTTCTAACTACCAGTCATTTTTATTAATTATAGTATAATATATAGTGGCCGGCAGACCAATTAAGATGTCCATTAAAATAATTTTAATTCAGGAGTAACTAACTAGACATGTTTGTATTCACCATTCTCATTTGTCCGTCGTGCCAAAAATTAAAACAAAAATTGTATATATATATTTTTAAATACAAATATGTGGTAAAATTAAGATGTCTTTACATTAGATTTTTTTTTTTTTTTTTTGCATTAATATTGGTAAATATATAGTAACAATATCCCGTACGGACAAATATTATATAAGAATAATTTTTATTTTATTATAAAAAAGATTGGTCTTAATTTAGGTTATTAGTTGTAAATGAGAATAATATCTAAATAAATTAATTTTTTTTAAGTTTTATATTAAAGAAATATATATTTATAAAGTAATAATTATATGATTCTTTTGGTAAAATGACATATTTTTTAAAGTTATTTTACACTCTAGCCTAATTTTAATAATTCTTTACAAAATGATATCTCGTAATATCGACAGCTGGTCAAAAATTTAGATAGATAGTCAAAAATTCTAACAGTCCGCCGAAAAATTTAGACAGTTATTTGAATTTTAGACAGATGTCATTTTGCAAAAAAATTATCAAAAGTAGGAAAAAATACAAAATCACTTAAAAAAAAATGTCATTTTCACAAATTTCTCTAATTATATATACAATCTAGTATATATCATTTATAACCTCTACTCACCCCATATATGAGATTAATTGGACATAAAAATGTAATAACAAGTAAATCAATGTGCCAAACAAATGACATAAATATTTTTTGAATTATAATTCGTACTGTTAATCTCTCAATATATTTTTTTGTTATAAATTTTTTTTGTAGCAATACATATGTTTAGTTATAATCTCTCAATATTGAATACAATTAGTTAATTAATTCCAAAACTATCCATATATAAAGATTTTACTATATATATAGAGAATATTAATATTAAATAATGGTAATTATTACCATCAGTTTGATTGTTTTTTGTAGGAAATGAATTTTTAAAACTCTTATTTGATTAAAGTCATTAAATTGCATAGTATAGTTATATACATACAAATCAATACATTATATATATACTTATTATATATATTGATATTTGATGCAGAATGATTATGGAATAACCTTTATCATAATTATACGAGATACAAACAATATATAATATATGTTTATTTAATTTTAAAATTAATATTTGTGTAAATAATTTAGTTGAATGTATTTTTATAAATATTTTAGATTTTAGGTACAAATAATTGTAAAATTCCTTAAGATATATGTTATAATAATGACTTTTTAAAAAAACAATTAATCAATAAGTTAATACGTATATATAGTCTATAAGTTTTATATAGGGTTTATATTTTTTTGGACCCTGTATTTTGTTCTATTACCTGTTAGGACCCTGGGTTTTGACAAATTACTTTTTGGACTCTATGTTTTGTAAAATGGTTAAAATAGAACCCTAAACTCAATTTTGATGAAGAAAATATTGAATATAACAACACAGTTTTTAAGCAGAATAATTTTATTTTTATTCTGAATTGTTAGTTTGGTAAATTATTTGTGATTTTAGTTGAGAAAATATTGACCAAAATCGGGTCTAGAATTATTTCTTAACTATTTTACAAAACATATGATCTAAAAAGTAATTTATCAAAATAGAGGATTTAAACAAGTAATAGGACAAAATACAAGATCCTAAAAAGTATAAAGCCATGGTTAAAACTATATTGATATTTGTAATTATTTATAGATAAATTGGTGAAAATAAATTTTTTAAGTGATTTTAGACTGGTATTTTTGATAATTTTTTAAGATGCTTTATTTATATAAAGTTGTATCATCTATTGGTTACTCGATAGGTCATTTGATATAGAGACTTGTCCAGAAAATTTAGTGGAGGCATGTCGGTGTTTTTTGTACGATGTAGTAACGTTGTTTGTTATATCGTACTTTAAATATTAACTAGGTCAAACTACACTCCTAGTTGTCTTGTATTCACACCAAACGGCACCGTTTTTAGCACCGTTAACAACAGTGACCAGTACTAATACAGAAAAAAATAAAAGAAAAAGAAAAAAAGAGATATTGATTAAACTTTTGAGAAATTAGGTCAGCAACTCTTTTTGCAGTATAGGGTGTGGGTTATGCTGTCCCTTGTCTCCCACTTTGACCAAAAATTACATTTTTATAACTGTGTTCCACAGTAAGAGAATCAAAGATTTTCAGTGATGGTGATGATGATGATGATAATGAATATGACGATGGATTTTTCTTTTTTCATTTACGATAGAGAAAAAAAAAATAGTAATGATCTATCTTCTTAAAATATATACTTAAATAATTTATATAATAATATAATATTATTTTTTAAATAGCGAGTTATAATTTTAATAAATATAATCTATTAAGTTAAACTATTACATATTTATATATATATTTTTTTGTATTATGTGTTTTTTCTCATTATTTGTTTGGACTCTGTGTTTTGATAAATTATTTTTTGGACTTTATGTTTTATAAAAAGATTAAAATAGAACCCTAAACTCGATTTTGATCAATATTTTCTCAACTAAAATCACAAATAATTTACCAAACTAATAATTCAGAACAAAAATAAAATCATTCTGCTTAAAAATTATGTTGTTATATTCAATTTTATTTCATCAAAATTAAGTTTATGATCCTATTTTAACTATTTTATAAAACATAAAATCCAAAAAATAATTTGTCAAAACATAAAATCCAAACAAATAATTAAAAAAAAAACATAAAATCTAAAAATATATAAACCCAACTATCACCAAAAAACGACACCAATCTTGGCTTTGCTTTTGTTATATATTTTGATAAGTTGTTAAAGAGAGAAGAAAATAATAGACAATACGGCTTTTTCTTTTCTTTCCTTTCCTTTTTTTTTTCTCAGCTTTTCTGCTTAAATTATATATATGACCACAAGCATGACGTTAGCTCTTTCTCACTTAAGTTTTGAGTAGTTTTAATAATAACTTGTCTCTACTTTTGCTTTATTTGTTTATGTTATATATATAGGATTGTCTCAAACAAAGAGAACTCACATAAACCCTAGTCTTTGTTTGTCGTTTTCACCTTTTAAAAGCCATGCACGCTTTGTTTTATAACAGACCAATTGGACAAAGAAGGCTTCAATTATCAAGGTCATGCTCTCTCTCCTTCTTATATGCATATATTATAGGAAGTAGTGCAAACTTTGGGTATAGAATGATTTTCGATATGATTTTTTTTTTTTTGTAAATTTTAAATTTTTTTTGAATAATCTTTCGTGCTAAAAACAGAGTATTTGAATATTACTTTCAGCACGATAAATTATTCAAAATTTCTTAAAAATTTGAATAATGTTCGGTATACCAAAATATCCCTGTATTATACATATAGGCTTTAGATTTGGGAATTTGAGCTCATAATAGTTGGTTTTATCTATGGTTTATATTTTTTTTGGACCTTGTGTTTTTTCGCATTATATGTTTGGATTTGTATTTTGACAAATTACTTTTTAGACCATATATTTTGTAAAATTGTTAAAATAGAACTATAAATTCAATTTTGATGTTGAAAAAATTGAATATAACAACACCGTTTTTAAGCAGAATGATTTTATTTTTGTTCTAAATTGTTAGTTTGGTAAATTATTTGTGATTTTAGTTGAGAAAACATTGACCGAAATAGGATTTACGGTTCTATTTTTACAATTTTACAAAACATAAAGTCTAAAAAATAATTTATCAAAACACAGGGTCCAAACAAATAATTAAAAAAACACATGATTCAAAAATATACGAATCATCTTATCTATGAATAATAATGGGTTTGTTTTGTTATATGGAGTTTTGGGAGTGTATTGGTATTAGGATCTGACTATGCTTTTTGTGTTAATTTGAGTGCGCAGTGTCACGAGGGGGAATGTCTTTCTGCAGTCCTAATTGGTCTCTTCTTCTCATTGGTCATGAGAGCTTTAGTACCTAATAATTAATCTTATTGTTTAAGAGACATGACTACTCTTTGCAATTACATAAAAGGAAATTAATAACAAATTGGGATATATAATTAATTAGAAAGTTTACTTTCTAGATAAGTAAATATATTTTTACTTTGTTATGATCAATACTACCTAAGCTATAGTAATAATAACAATATTGTAGTTGTTGTTCAAAAAGAAAGTGGGGGGTGTTTTTTTTTTAAAACTAAATTCTTAAAATGAAATTTTAATGCCATTTTCTCACGTTTGGTAATTATGATCATCCTTATTAATTCATATTAATAATTTTGTTTTTCTGTTGTGGATAGAGATTTAATTTAAGATGAGAGGTAAGGTGATATGGGGTTCAATAATGCTCCTTGTACTCATTTTGTTGCCCAATTTTTTTTTTCTTGCTTATAGCTAGAAATGCTTTGAATTCCGAGCGAAATTACACATCACGAGTTGATTCGGTGTATTGGTTATTAAGATCAATTCCAACCACACTAGCTATTTGATAAAACTAACCATTTTAGCTAATCATATGACAATTTTTTAGTTTTTTCTTACTCCAATTGTAACCCAATCATCCTACACTAATACAAAAAAAAGTTTTTAAGATTCGCGGGGTGCGAGTCTTCTATTTGAGAAATTGATGTTTTTTATAATTCATAATTTTAGTTTAAAAAAATTGGAGAGAATTTGAAATTTTTTAAAATTCAAACTTTTAGGATACAAATAAGTTTTTAGGACTCGCAACGCGAGTCCTAAAAAGTCCAGGAGGTGTTTATTTAAAAAAAAACTTAAACTTTTAGGACACACATAGTTTTTAGGACTCGCTCCGCAAGCCCTAAAAGAAATTCTTTAAGAACTCGCGACGCAAATCCTAAAAAGACCAGGAGTTGTTTTTAGGACTCGCATCTACGTGAGTGCCCTAAAAAAGTGTCATAAAAATGTGTTTGTGTAGTAGTGCTAGCTATTATAACAACTTGCTTTTGGATTAGTCAAATTAATGACATTATTTTAATGATAAAAATTAATAAGGAAGGGACATAAATACAAAGTTGACATCACATATATTCTCTATAAATACAAGATAATAAAATAATTAATTATATAAATTATTAAAATAATTAACTTTCTCTGTAATAGAGAGCATGGTTAGAAGAAGTTAAAAAAATGACTAGTTATAGTAGCTTTATAGTTATTTCGACTAAAATTTAGCTATTAATTAGATAGTGTGGTTGGAGATGATCTAATACATGCTTAATTAAAATAAAATAAATGACTCGTATTGTCGCTTCTCCTCGAAACAAGCAATATTGCTCTTCCTACCTTGACAAAAATTAGTATTATATGTTTGAAAAATGACTGTATATAAAATTATCAAAATAGTATTATTTTGTAAAATCACATTAAAAAATATTTTTTATTAATTACTCTCGTGTGTGTATATATGGTATATATAGTAATTGTGTGTATGTATGTATAGATTTGGAAACATGGGATGAGATTGGATTGGTGGTTAAGTTACAAATCCCAAAAGCATAGGAATCGAAGGTATAAGGAAAGAGAACTCAACTCATTAGTCATTAGTAGTCTAGTCTTTGTTGGTTTGACTAAAAAAAAAAAAAAAGAAAAAAAAAAGATATATGATAAGCTTTTATGAGAACAACCAGAGGATCTGACGGAAGCCAATGATGCCTTCCTTCTTCTACTCTACTTTAAATACTTATAATACTTTTGCTTTCACTATCTTTTCTTCTACTTCTTTTTTTTTTTTCATAAAAAGAGAAAGAAAAACATAATCTTTTTTTATTTATTTAGGGCTCAGTGACACGTAATGCTAACGTGATTGTTTCATCACTATTTTCCTCACTCGTTTTAAAAAATATTTCTAGTTTAAGAACATGTCACGTATGTGTATAAAGGGTCTAAACTATGATAAATTCAGCCAAATAGTGAAAATAAGACATAGCTAAGAGCAAGTCAAGACATAATATGTTCTGTTTTGTTAGGAGTAGTAAAATCTGTGTAATGTGAATAGAAATAAGAATTGGAGTAGAATAAATTTTAATAAAAAAAAATTATTGTGTATTGGAGTAGCTTTTTTTTTATAAAATGAATAAATATTCTATTAAAGTAATAGAAAATTTATTTTATTAAAATGACATTATATCTTAAATTGTAACCAAATAAAAAAAAAATTCCGAAAAATAATTATTTTTTATAATCTTTTTACAATTATTGAAAATTATTTATCCAAACATATACCACACATATATCCAACATATATATTACATATCTACCAAACACATGTATATGCACTACGGAAGAATTATCAATGGTTACTACCCTGTTGACGTGGTTTTTCGCCAACAGTGAATTATATGAATAATTAGGATGTATTAGTGCTTAATGATAAACATACTAAGAAAATGATAATGACAATGCTCAAGGATGTTGGCAATTAGCTGCCAAGAAAATGATCACTCTTTTTTACGTGGTTCAGATGTTAAATTCTTCCTAGTCCACGAGTCGATATTATTGCTATAAACTTCTTTCTATTTTTACAAAGTATTTGCATTACAGAAAAAGTCAAAACTCTAGCACTACCCAGGATCCTGGTATTTATAGGAGAATGATCTCTGGGTAGGTATTGGGGTCATCCAGTAATCTCTTGATCCTTCACATCATCTCTGCAACATTGATGATTAATATCTAAATTTCACATTGAAGTGTGGTCTAATCAACAGATAAAAAAGGTAATGGGCCGCATGGCCTAAATCAGGCGTGTGGTGTCTGATCACGCACATTTATATTGCGTATCCGGGAATAAAACAGATACGTGATGTCTGTTTTATGCACGTTTATATTGTGTGGTCAACTTTATAAAGACCCTGAGGTACGTCAGACCTTTGGCGTACCACGAGCATAACGTAATGCTAACTCATGCCTTTTGATGCCATATCACCCGAAATGGTTCCAGGTGACAGGTTGCTAAGTGTCTCATCAGCTTGAGCTATTTGTATAGGGGATGGCACCGAATGTCCTCGGTTGAGAGGTGAACACGTGGTGCATAGATTACTGCTTTTTATTAGCTCGCCGTACCTGAGCTGTTTCAACAAGGTACGTGCTGATTTTCAGGGCGTACATACCCATAAATGGGTACTAACAATTATGATGATGTGACAACATAGTGAGTTGGTATAGCAAGTCACAACAGGTAAATATTTTTTTTCTACATTAATTTTGAATTGTCATATATAATGCTTAAATAAGATTTTTTTTAATTCTTTAATTTAATAAATATATGACTGTCATATAATTAGGTAATCTTTCAAAAAATTTAAAAAAATTAAAATTTATTTTTAGAAATATTAATTATCAACTATAAATATGAACTTAAAGTAATCATGCTTGGATAGTAAACATCAAAAGTGCCACATATACACTACAAGTACAAAATCTATTTATCCAAACATATATACATGTACACATTCCACGTAAAAAGTATATTTTTTAAAAAGAGATTATACTGAGTGTTATTTGTCCATAAAAAAATAAAAATATATCCATTTCTATAAATGAAAAAAATTGTGAGCTGATATTATAACTTCCACTTCCTTTAATGGACAAATGAGCCCAAGTCTACCCTTAGTAGATAAGCCCAAAATATACTACAACGAGAATAATAGTGGGCCTAATGAGAAAATTAGAATAATATTCTCCAATTTATAATCCTCAAACAATTCAACCCAATGTATTGCAAAGATTTGTATTGAAAATCCATAAATCAGCAGCAGTTAAGATCATACATTACAAACATTACTACATTAACTATGTATGTGCAAAATCTAAGAGGTGTGTATAACAAGAGAATCACATGACAGCAACAACTAAAAATGAAAGCAGGGAGAAAAATGAAGCTTCACAAAATACTTGATTTTTTCTTCATGTCACACTACAACAGCGCCTTCTCCCTCTCTACCGGCAGCTATGGACCTAAGTCATCCTATTGCCTAGAAATTGGTGCCATCGGCATGGATGATGCTTGGTTGTAGAAGTTACCATCCGGACCCTGGAAACCCTGATAAGAATTTGATGAGGTTGTCGCGTAGGGAGAGACCCCGTTCAAAGGAGCCCCCCCAACATTCGGATAGCCAGGCATTGTGGGCGGTGCCTGTTGTGTCATACTGTAGCTGAATTGAGGTACATTACCTATGGACCCAGCGGTCTGCATAAATGGGGGCACTGGGTACTGTTGCAGGGGCGGTAGTGGAGGCAGCGGTGGAGGAGAAGATGATGGCGGAGGTGGGGCATCGTTCGGATTAAATTGTTGATTTGTGGTAGTGACATTGTGAGTGAGAGATTCAGGACGAGGAAATGCTGGAACTTGCAGTGGTTGAGTATTCTGAGATGATGGTACATATGCTGACTGATCATTCTCAAGCTTAGGCCTCTTTTCGGATGAATAGTCACTGGAGGAATCTTTCATAGTGCTGCCTATGACGCCCTCCGATGCCAAGGAGGATAGCACATAAGAGAGCATCTGAGCAGAGGATGTTGATGCAGTTAGTTTTGCTGCTACTGCTGCAGCCGCAGATTTCCGGGGGTCTTCCTCCATGTGTCCAGATTTTTCAGCAAAAGACGCTGTAGGAGCATACATTACTGGTGCAGATTGCTCCTTATCCCCTCCCATAAAGGTATGTGGAGCTACCGAAGTGTGAACTTCCTTTGGACCACGGTCACCAAGCGAGTGCACATTGTCGCGACCTACTAATTGACGAAAGATATTATTGGCCTGCTCTGAATGGGACTGCGCAGCCTGAAAAACAAAACAAATACAAGGATGAGCACAAATGCAGTACATAATAAAATTTCCAGCCAAAAGAATCGCATAGGATCAGCAAATGTTAAAGTCAACACACCATAAGTTCATATTTCATGAATGCTTAAATATTAAAAATAATCAGTATTGTGACTTTTATTATTATTAATTTTTGCCTTCATTAAATTTCACAAAGGGCAAAATCCATAAGATTAAAAAAGAAGATAAAAAAAAACATGTTCTTGAAGTTGAAGAAGACCAAACCTGAAGTTGATTACGAACTTGATCCAGCTTAATTTCCTGAAAGAAAAGAAAAGAAAAAAACCAATAACCCACATCAGCTTTTCATAATATTTTTCTTGGTACTGTTATATAAAAGTCCAAAGTTATGCCAACGATTTGTTGATACAAAGCATCCAGCCTACAAACCTGCTCCTGGAGAGCCTCTCTCAGAAGAGAAACAAGATTACTTCGTGACGATTGAACTGCTGTCAGTTGTTGAACACAGTCCCTCAGAATCGAATGCTGCCCCTGCAGCTCCTCTACAATAGGAGTTCCATGGAATTGCCCTGCTCCAAACAGTAAATTTAGTAGAAAAAAGACTACATATAAAGTCTGGTCAATTTAAATTAAGATGGCAGAAATAACAAGGAAACCACTAAAGACAGAAAGGTTGAGCAACCAAGAATGTTTATCCACACATGTTAGGATAATGCTACACAAACAAGCTGGCCAATGTAAAACTTGAAACTATTTTCAAATTTCATTAAGTACATAATCAACGTGCACAAAAAAACATGCCAACATACTAAATTAGTCCAGCAGAATAGAACTAATACATACTAGGCATATTGAAACAATTTCAAGAATTTACCTGGGTTGATATCACCACCAATTTCCTTTTCCACTTTCTCAACAAAGTTAATAGCATTCCTACATTTGCTCAAAACTGCATCTTCATCCATCTGCCCATAAAGAACCTGATAACCTGAAACTAGCTTGTCCACAGTATTCCCAACAGAATGTTTCTGTTTGAACAAACAAAAAGTCAGTTAATCCTCAAATCAAAATACACATGTACAATATCCTTTTAACCATCCAAACGCTACTCTAATTTGCAGTACCAATTTGGTGTTCATTTGCTTTCCATTTCCATTTCTATTATTATTTTCTGTGTGTCTTCCCACAAGCTCTTCCTTCAGAATTTGGCCCCGAGAACCAAAAACTTTTCTCTCATCCCATATGTTAACCTACGAGATATAAGCAGGAAAAAGGAATTAGAGATATGATATTCAGAATTTTCCAAACAAACGCGATATTCCTGGTCATACATACTAGCAAAAAAGATGGTGAGTCCTACAGCTAACAAAGGCAGAGATTAGAGAAATAGGATTGATCTGTTATTGAGGGGTTTATCAAAAGACCTCGTTGGAATCAACATAAAATTACATGCAGTAATTTTCTGAGATCTTACACAGCAATGGAATACGGAATATATATAAATATAAATAAATATATATAGATAAATTAAGAGAAACTTATCAAAATTAAATAAAACACACAATCCATGTATGGGTGAATTATACCAATTGCTCAAAAAGTGAAGCATGTGGTTTACTCTCACAAGGTGTAAGGTTTGAGTCCCTCCAGGGTACCCTACCAATTGCAATAGTGTCCTGTCCCCACTAGTTTAACACACACGCACAAACGCGTGCACACACACAATGGAAAGTTATCCATTAAGATTCGTGTTTAATTCTTCATGAAAACCTACCCTAGCAATATGTTAGAATTTCCTGCCTACCAAAGTAGGGTTCAACATAAGGACCAAGTATTAATAAAACTGAATAAATATATATCCCTTATATAACCAAATGGTAATGTGTAGAATACAGGATCATATTCAGCAGTCTGATACTTTCTCTTCCCATGTTAAACAGCAAAACTGATTTCCAAAGTCAGAAAAATGTGGTATCCACGGAAGAAAAAAAGGTCGAGCTGAATTAAATAAATGGTGCCGTGGTTATAATGAAATACTTCAAGCTTCGGAGGAAGAAACATACAACTCATGTAACTGCTAAAGTATAACATTACAAAACAAATAGATGAAAATACCAGTCGTTGTGCTGCACTTCTTCCAAAGTCATCTCCATTATCCATTAAATCACGAAGAGCATCTGGAAGAACCTTCCAAAATTCACCGACAAACTCTGAGCCCTTGCGTCTGCTGTTCTGAAGAATATCGTTTGCAAGGTACAGAAAAGCCAATCTTTGGTCGCGTGGAGAGCAATGAAACTGTCTATCCCATGTTTCAACAACTTGTCTTGCTTTATTCATGTGGAAAATACACCAATGTGATAAAGCTTCGCATCATTAAGGATGACAATTGAGAAATAATTGATTTTAAAACACCATTTAAAATAAATATAAAATACATTCTAAGTAGATCTTACTGATTTAAACCACCAAAAGACGTCAATGAAAATATTTAACAACAGCAGAAAGTGAACTTTAGTGATGGGTGGGATTCTCTTCAAGTAATGATATAGCTCAACACAATTGAATTTGCATAACAAATTTTATATCAGAAAAAGTAAATGACAAGATGAATTCTTTTGTTGTTGACATCAAAGTTCAATAACCAAAATATCAGCTTGTGATATTCCAAAAAAAAAAACCACACTATCTAAAATCACAAATCAGAAGAGACAAACATTTTAATACAATTCATTTCAAGTTCATATTTCATCAGTCACTAGGATACTCTCTATGCTAGTCTGAGAATTGTTGAGCTTTGCTAGCTTCTCCACTAAAATTTGAGGATTAAATGTACTCCCCATGATTCTGAAATAATTGACCCAACTGTTGAACCACAACTGCAGACCTCTCTGAATGCAAAGAAACCTTCACATGACAGACAAAATTAAATTAACTAAATTAGATACACCCCACAATGAAGCATAACACCAAAGAAGAAAAATAAAGCAATTTCAACAATTTCAAATGCAATAAGTTCTTCAAATCAACAGGATAGCAGCATTATTAAGTAGAATAGACTCATTATTCAATGTCATTAATTGTTAATAGACTCCTACACATTTTTATTGACCATTGTTATCTCTAACTCCACTGACCACGAAAAAAACTATTCATTGTTACTTGCAGTAATGAAACCCCTAGAGCCATAATTTTGTCGAATTTTTTTACAAATAACTTCAATACTCTATAATTATTTACTTTAAAACGAAGAATTAGAGTAATTAACTTTTTTCATTAATCTTCTTCTAGCATTAAATAAATAAATACATACATGCATATACTGACTCCATTTTTTGAATGCTAACCAGAATTTCATTTTCACTTGCAATAATCTGATTCTAAGCTCGGTACTACATTTCAAAAATTTATTCGCAAACCAAATGCACATACATATACATAGATTAATCAAAACAAATATATACAAATGAAAGAAGAAAAAAAAGGAACATAAGATACCCGATAGCGATGGAGGGTAGAGAACCGGCGAAGTGGGTTGGCCTGAGGAGCCAACTGCGGCAGCGGCGGCGGAAAAGAGAGAGAATTTAGGGGTTTGAAGGGTTTAACCCAGCGATTATTGAAGAAAGGGGACGATGAAGAAGAAGAACAAGAAGATAAACCTGAGATTTTTCGGAAGGGACTAGCGCGATGAAAAGTCTTGATTCTTTAACCTCAATACGAGACTTAAACTGCAATTAAAATAATTTCACATAGATCAGGAGTTTTTGCAATTAGGTCCTTAATTTTTAACTTTTGGCATTTAAGTTCTTTCCCTAGTCTTAAATATAAAATTTCATTATTCATTAAAATTGAGGAGAATTTTATATGATTTCCCAACAAAAATAAAATAAATAAATTGAGGAGATTTTTTCATTTATTTATTTTAGAGAAAAATAATGAGGTTGGGGATAGGAATGGAATATTATTGATAAAAAAAATTGTGTGAGAAATACAATAAATAATTTTTCATAACAATTTTTTTTATTTGTTTTTAAATATATTTATAATTATTTTAATTTTTTTATATATAATATTGACGAATTTAAACTTTTTCTAATCATACATAAAATAAAATAAAAATATTCCTTAAAATTCAAGTTTCAAATTTTGAAGAAATGAGACGGAATATGCACATAAACAAACATATGCTAATTTTCAATACTTTTATGTAACAACACAATATAATAAATTATTCTTGCTGGAAAAACCATATAACATAAAAGTAGGTTTATTCTATTTTTTAAATTATTTTTTCATAAATTAATTTTGAGATTGTATTAAATCTTTATTTTTTAATTTAATTTTCTATTTTTATTAAGAATTATTCATTTCGTTATTTAAAAATATTAATTTCGAATTTCTTAAAAATTGATGTTCATAATTTTATTTTATTTTTTGTAAAATGGATATAGAATTCAATACCTAATTTAAAAAATACATGGGGTGTAATTATAAATAAATGTACTTTTGTTTTTATTTATGGAATATGGTATACTTAATTTGGGGATGTATTTATATATTTGTGGAGTCTAAATATATAACTTCCCATACATAAAAGAAAGTGTATGTTATGACATGTTACTACAAACTACCTTAAAAAATAATACATAATTACTATTTAATTTTCTATTTTAAGCACTTGGTGATTAGAATGTATTTAATAATCTTATGACACAACAATTTATTTTGTTATCTTTCTATAAAATACTTTTTTCTTTGTCGGGTTCTATAAAATACATTTATATATTTATAAATTCATTAGTTCGCAAATAAGGTATTAATATTGTTATCAAACAATAAATTGGTATCAAATTATAATTAAAAAAATTTATTATGTTTTAAATATTTTTGATAAAAAAAAATTATACAACAATTCTTTTATTTATATTTTCTCTTTTATAAATAACGCTAAAGTTACCAACACGTTTAGTATCCTTTATTCGTACTAAAATGAGTAGCATTTATGACGTTGTTGTCGACGCAAAAAAGAGTTTTGTAGTCAATGGCGAAGAAAGAGGGACATAAAGTGATGGACACGGGGTGGAGAATTGGCGGGGTGTGTTCTCCCCGTCCCCGCCCCCATTTATATTTTTAATCTTCGTCTCCACTCCATCCCTGCTTATTCCCCGTCGGGGCGGAGTGGGGAACCCCATGGTGTTGACGCCGTTTTTCGTCAACAGATAAAAGAAGAGAGCACGTAAACAATTAAAGACAATGGCTAAAACAAACAAACGAATCAGACACGCGGTTTTTACGTGGTTCAGCAGTTAAATCTGCCTAGTCCACGAGTCTCTGTTATTAATCTCAAGATTATCTCTGAACAATCCTTTAGCATGAATTCTCCAGAGTTTTCTCTCAAGAATCAGAAATTCGGTCCTTTACAATGGTGCATCACTTCTCTATTTATAGAGAAGGATGCAGAATACTATCCCACACATTTTGGGTAGTTACTCTTTTGTGAATAAAAATAAATGGCCTTAAATGCCAATAATCAGATATACAAGGAAACGCTCCCCAAAGATCAGGAAACGCATAACTGACTAAATAATATCCCACGATTTTTGGGGATTTACATCAATAAATGAGGATCATATCCCATATCTACAACACTTGTAGATATTCAAGGTAGCCATTGAGTATCTCCAAGGCTTCACGTCATTGTGCGAGCCACTGACACTTCCCGAGCTGACATTTCTTTCGAGATGGCATATCAAGCTCGAGATCCCTGCTCCGAAGTTGTTTCTGAAGATGAGGGGCTCACAGAGCTATCCTTCGAGATCGAGATCATTTTGAGGTCACCATATTCGAGGTCTGTACCATACTTTGCAGGCTCCGATTTACAATCGTAGAGCATACCCTAACCCTCACGAGACCATTTAATGCGAACTCAGCTTTCGAGGTCATATTTGCTACGGCTCGAAATCTGAGTATAACATTTTGCCCCCTCAAAAGTATTTGTTCGAATCCTAAGAGAAGGAAACTTTTGAACTACTCTTTTCGGGAACCATACCGTCACACTCTTAAAAACGGACACGTGCCAGATGGGTATTGCTCACTTTAGGTACTTGAGTACCTTGGGAACATGCCCACGATCGTTCACCTGACAGCTTTTCGGCGCTATCTTATCATCGACTCCCCTCCATTCGATCTGTTGAGGATTTCAATCAACGTTCCTGATTAATTCAGTTTTCCCACCTATTTATGCAAGACTCCCTCTTCGTCTTCTTCACATTTTCTTATCACAGACCAGAAAAAAGAAACACTCCCTAAACCTCTTACCACAGTTTATGCTCATTGCATGTTTTCCAGGCCGAAGAAACAAAAGAATCCTGGTTTGTACGAGTCAGTGAGTTCTTTCCTGCAACCTCTTCTCCACTCGACGATTTCGCTGCACTCCCCATTACTGTGTAAGTACGCCATTTTTGTTGTTCCTTTTATACTGTGCTTGCTATGTATGTTAGTTTACGTTATTAGCATGATGCGTTAGGAGGGTTTGAACCGATAGGTTTTTAGGCTTTCTGGATTTTCACTCTGGAAGTTCGTCTCTGGTTTATATCCAGATTCAACGTTTGAATGTGGTTTCAACTTTCTGGGTTTTGAAAATTTTAGGCTATGTTTCTTGTACACCAAGTTTTCGGGTAAAAACCCTTATTCTTGACAATTACACGAAACCCGAAAAAGCCCTTTCCTGGCTAACCGCCACCTTTCTTTCCCTTGAACTTCGGGATTTTCAAAAAATCATCCACGTTCTTTTTCTTCCCTGTGGGACACGCGCCCTGACCCCTTAGCGAGCGTCTAAATTCTTAGTTTCTTGCCCTTAAATCTCCGAGCTCATTCTTTCGAGCTCGCGATCCTTGCATGCATGGCCCTCACCATTTTTTCTTTCTCGTTAGATGTCACAGAATCCGGAAAGACGGTGGGGGTCACTACGAGCAATTCCTTACGAGCCCAAATCTCCGAGCCCGGAATCGATCTTTGCCCGGAACCAGCGTCGGATTAAAGAATACGAGATCGCACGGGAGCAAGAAGACATTCGAGCCCACTATCGTCGCCAGATAGACGAGGTCATCGAAAAGAAGAGAAGGGTCCTTCGAGAAGCCATCTATCCGGAGCCGAACCCCGGGCCTAGGCCAGTTCCCCTCGACCCCGCGTTAAAAGTCACGGTAGCATACCATCCGGGGGAACTTCAGTTTTCCTTAATGGCGGAGCCTTCATCTTCGCAGCCTAGGAGGGAGATGTTTGAAGCCGAATTCTACCAGAGCTCGGTTACCACCTCCGACCAGATAACTGACATCCTGGCCATTCATGGCCTTAGCTCGCTAGACACACTGAAGTGTCGAGCTCCGACAAGGCATGAACGGAGCTGCTTCGCTCCTGGGGGTCGCGACTCCAGTGTGAAATACGCGGCCTGGAGCCAGGAACACCTAAAGGCAGGAGCTTTGCTGCCCCTGAAGTCCTTTTTCAGGGACTTTATCGATTTCGTTGGGTTGGCTCCATTCCAACTCAACACCAATTCATACAGGGTGCTGTCTGCCCTGAGGTCCTTGTTTCACGAGCAGGGGTGGACAGGTCCTTCACCCCAAGAGATTTTATATCTCTTTTGCTTGAAGAGTAATCCCTCCCGAGCTCGGGGAGGAGATGGTTTCTACTATCTTTCGAGCTACCCCAAAGAGACAAAAATCTTTGAAGATCTTCCAAACCATCCTCCTGACTTCAAGAAGGCTTTTTTCTGGACAGACGGTCTATTCCCGTCTCGACATCGTTCGTTTAGGCGAATTCGTAAGTATTCCTGTTACTTTCTACTTTTGAGCTCGAATTTTTAGCCCTTGAATCCATGTTTAGTTGAAGTGTATCTCGCCTTTCAGCTAACTTTTAGCGTCCCACCCATGACGAGACAATGAAGGAGCACAGAGAGAGCCTGCTCCGACTCCCTTATGGCAGGAGGTCTCTCTCATTTCTGCTACATGAGGACAAGCCTCGAGCTTGTGGCTTGTTGGGACAAAGCCAGTCGACCTCTGACTGGTCCAGTAACAAATATGAACGCTGGGAGGAAGTGCCTCTGCCCACAGGCATCCTTCCTCCGAGGAGGGAAAGGAAAGCACCTCTCCCAATTCGCTCGAGAAGTCCGCGGTCAAGGAACGAGGCAAATGATGAAGCCTCGGGTTCGGACTCCGATGGAGGTAAAACCCTTCCTACTTCGCGAATGTGGTCTCCCACTTTATTAAAACACAGGCCCAATAGACTAGTCTCGTGCCCACAGGATAGATATCACTTCTACATATGGAGTTGGGTAGATGACTGTGTCCATAGGTTTGATAGTGGGCTCGGGAAATACGACACTATGTATACCACAGACGAGATGTGGAATGGGATAGCTGTGCAGTATGGGACCAATGACTATAGGGACCTTTCGAGGTTATCACCAACTTATAGGGAAGGCCCTCCCCCCGCCTCTTCTGAAGACGGGGGAATTTCATGGTCCCCAAGCTCGAGCTCGGGGGAAAGTTCCAGTTAGGTTTTTTCTTTCACCACTCTATATAGTGTTGGAGTAACTTGTATTTCTTTTACTGACTCACTGTGATGACTTGTGCAGGCAACATGGACTCCGACCTCGACGCCCTCATCGACAATGCGGGTGCCAAGAGGAGCAAGCGCCCCAGGGCAAGGGGACTGACAACCAGTCAGCCTGGGAAAAGCTCCAAGAGATCTAGGAAAACGCCTCCTCCTCCCCCGCCGGCTTCGAGCTCTGCTGCTGCGTCGACTGGCCAGACTAACGTCCCCACGACGATACCACCCTCGCAGGCCGTCGTCTCTGTGGTGGCGCCGGCCTCGCAGACTGATATCGCTGCCGTGGTTGAATCCCAACCTCCTGTGGCGGGTCAAATGCCTTCTACCCAGCTCGTCAAAAGACCTTCTGCTTCCCGAGCTCAGAAGCTAACTATTTCCACCCATATGGATTCGTATGTGGTGGATAATGCTGCCGGTCCTCACGGGTCTATGCTGATCTCGGATGTAATGTCCCGGATTGGCCAGAGCTATGGCAATTTCGAGGCTCCTCAGTGGCAGTGTCTAACTGGCACTCGGGACCGCACTGTCCTGTACGAGAAGAGTATCGAGCACACTGCCGCGGTAAGTATCCTATATATTCCCTTTGCTTACATTCATGCTGTCTCGAGGCTAATGATGGTTTCTTCCTTTTTTCAGGCTCTTGCTTTCACTGCCCAGCTTAATTACGAGCTGAACAACGAGGTCCATTCGAGCAGGACCCTCGCCCAAGAGGAGAGGGACCTCCACCTTAAAGCGAATGATGACCTGAAGGCAGTGAATACTAAGCTCGAGGCAGTGGTTAAGGAGCGTGAGGAAATGGCCAAGGAGCTCGGAAAGCTGAAAAACGAACTCGAGGAGTAGAAGAAAGACAACATCCAGCTTCGGGAGACCAATAAGAAGCTCGAGGAAGACAAGGCCGTCACCCTCGACCTCATGGAGGATATCAAAACCCGCCTTATTGCCGAGTTCAAAGAAAAGAAGGAAACGGCGGTCGATTCAGCCATGTACCGGATGTGGGCCTATAACGAAGAACTGGACACCAGTTTTTTGGGTCCCCTCGAGGCGTCCTTCCTCGAACGATGGAATGCTCGGCTCGAGAAGGAAGAGGCTGAGCAGCTCGAGAAGGATAAAGCTGCTCCGAGTACCGTTTCAGAGGGAGCTCAGGAGGATAGTCATGCTATTCGTCCTGAGGGGTCCGGTGCCACTGATGCTGAGAAGGCCAAGGAGACTCCTCTTCTTTGAATCTGACCTCGGGGAGATCAGTTTTCGGGGCTGCGTCCCATTATTTCTGTAATTATTTCAACTTATGCCCACGGGGCTGATACAATTCCCTTTATTATTCTTTTATATGCTTACATTTCTTGGTTCGAAATATTTTGCATATTTTTATAATTGATGGACCGGTTATGTTTATTTATGCATACAAACATAGTTTGGATTTAGGCTCGAAATTCGATGCATTCATGCATAGTTTATTCGAATTATCCTTTTCCAACCTCGTTATTTATCAAGGTCGGACATTACTGTAACCATGAACTGAAAAGTACTTATATGGCATGTAATATGAATGATTTGGTTAATCTTTTTAGTCACTTTTCCTCATCCTTAGTGTCTTAGCTCCGAGGTTATGAGTTCGAAACTATTTTAAGATGTTCCAGCCTCGATCTCGACATATTTTGTGACGGGTTTAGGCTCCCATTCATCATTGATCGATAATTTGGCTGGTTTGTTCCAAACCTGTTATGCTTGCACATCTGGTTAACTCCAAACGTTTTTGGTTTTTGGTAGCTCGGTAATGTCCGAACTATCTAAGCCCGCGTACTTGGTTATTTCCAAATACTTAATGTTTTTTATAATTCGGTTAAGTCCGAACTATCTAAGCTCGCTCGGTTAAGTCCGAACTATCTAAACTCGCGTATTTGGTTATATCCAAATACTTTTTTGTTTTTGATAACTCGGTTAAGTCCGAACTATCTAAGCTCGCGTATTTGGTTGTATCCAAATACTTTTTGTATTTTTTATTTTATTTTATTTTTTTAAGCTGGAGGTATGTATACCAATGTTGCCCCCTTAATATCCTATGAGTGTGACCATAGGTTATTAAATTAAGAGAGATTGCAAAAATAAAAATAAATTACATGTGAAACAAAGTAGACCCTTTATTTGAAATTCAAAAACAAACTAAGTACAGAAAATCATGGTTACGGGCGACACTTCCTACACTATTGATAATATGGTCTAAGGTGTTCGCCATTCCATGCTCGTGGTATGAGGTTCCTGATGGACCCAAAACGGGTATGTTTAAAATTTATATATCGCAAGCGCACGAATCGTCCATATAGAATAGTGATCGTAAGCAAGGATGTCGAACCCAAATGAGTTGTCTAAAATCGAAAATGAAACTATTTTAAATCAAAAGTAATAAATTCTAACCTAGTTCCAAAGATTGATAAGTTTCAATATTATGAACATAAAATAAAAGATTGAAAAATAAAGCTATTTAAGATAATGAAAATAAACCAATAATGAGTTGAAAATAAGTGTTAAAAGAAAAGATTATTAAGATACTAGAATCCACAAAATGTAAGTTTAATAATATTTATTAGTATATTGATTCACAAGTGTTAGTGATAGTTAAAATAATTTAAACTATCCTTTTTCAAAAAGATTTATAATTTCAAACACAAATTTCTTATAAAAAGATAGGATTTTTCTTCACTTTTCAAAATTATAATTTCAAAGCATTTAGTGTAAATCAAACTAATGAAATAACAAATAAATCAATGAACATTATTTATAAGGCAAAACATAATATTTTTGTTCTAAGCATGGATGTGTACAATTTAATGACACATCTTACACAAAGAATATTATGTTTATGCACTAATGAAGAACAAAGTGTAAATATGTTCTAACAATCTAAAATACAAGATATTTAAGATGAAAGAAGTATATGAAGAAGAAAAATCCATAGACTTTGTTGTATTACAATGGAAATCAACATACAACATAAATATTATCTAGTTACAAGTTGCTTCATCATGATCTTAATAATCTTATGAAAAAGATTAGAAGCACATAACTAGAGTAGAAATTACAAAATAAAAGACATACATACTTGCAAAATGCTCTTGAAAAACCCAAATGGAAGAGAGAATGGTAGAGAGAAAATGGGAGAAAAAGATGGTAACCAAAACATTAAGCACCCCCAAAAATGGTCTTCAAAACCCTTATTTATAGCCAAAATGAGATTATTAAAATAATCAATTTAAATTAAGTAAATTGATTAAATTAATAATAATATGGTAAGTATGGGTAAATTGTAGGAGTGATGATGATTTTGGGGTAAAAATTGTGTAGAAAATGGGTAAAAATGTGGCATTTTAGACAAGGGGACAATGAGTAAATTTATGGGCTCAAGGGGTGTTTGGGGAGCAGTGACAGGCGGCTGGGGCGCCTAGGGGCCTGCTGGGCCGTACGGACGGGCTGGGGCTGGAGTGGGCCTGGGCGCTGGCTGCTTGGGCTGGCGAAGGAATGAAGTTGATGATGGAGTGAAGTGGAGAAAGGCAGCTGGGCCGTACGGATGGCTCAAGTGGTTTGAAGTCTCGGCAGGGAGTGAAGAGAGCTTGGCTTGCTGCGTGAAGAGGCTGGGAAGCTGACTTGGGTGACAGCTGGCGACAAGGAAGCATATATGCTGAAGGAGAGAAACGGTTGATGCAAGGGAAGCCAGGTGTGAGAAGATGCAGGGGGAAGAGGCACGGCTGAAGGCAGGCGGGCTGGGCCTGGGCAATGCGGGCTGGGCCAGGGGAGGAGGCACGGGCCTGGGCTTCACGTGGCTGGGCCGAAATTGTTACAAAAATGCTACAATTTCTTTGTTTCTTCCGCAAAAATGCCACAAATGAAATAATTATCCTACAAAATAAATTATAAACTAAATTAAAATTAAATATTTTCATTAATAAAATATACCATATAACTCCCATGAAAACATTAATTAAAATTTAATTCACATAACATTTAAGCTCAAAATTGCATCTTTTAACTCATTACTTAACAATATTAATTTTAAATAATTAAACTATAACATAACACAATAAAATATCTATAAAAACATATAAAAATCTAGAAAATTACAATAAGACTAATAAATGCAAAATTACTTAAAAACTTAATAAGTTAATTAAAAACTCAAGAACTAAGCAACAATTAGCATATAAAATATGGTAAAATAACTCTATTTTGTAGAGTTATCACACCCCCAAACTTAAAGTTTTGCTAGTCCTCAAGTAAAAGACAAATTAAAATACACATATATATATATTATTTTTTTTTATTTTTTTATTGGTGATATAAAAATGATTTTCTCAAAAATTGCACAATGAAAATAACTCTCATAAATTATTATGAATAAAAGTTAAGCTTATGTAATTAATTAAATTGTCAATTTTGCTTTTAGAAAATAGGTTTTCATTAAAATTATTTTTCACTTAAACTTATAGGAAATAAGAGTGTTTATGAAAAAATGTAATTTTTGTTACAAGCAAAATTGACCCTATAATTAAAAACAAAGCTTAAAAGTTATTCATATTTTTAAGATAATTAAATTCAAACTCAATCAGGATTTTTATCATTGAAAATTAAAAATATCACCAAATTTTTTTATTTTAAATTTTTTATGAAAATGAACAAATTAAAAAAAAAAAATTACAAAACAACAACATATAAATAAAATTTTTATATATATTTTTTTTTCAAACAAACATGACTAACTTAGATAAAACACAAAACATTAAAATTAATACAAAGCAAACATAAATAACACAAAACAAACACAATAAAACTTGATACCCCCAAACTTAATTTAAGCATTGTCCTCAATGTGTCAAAATAGAAATATAAATTAAATTGAGAAGAGTGTAAAGTTTAGAATGGTCGTACCTTGATATTGTGCATTGCGAAGAGAGAACAAGATACAACGAACAAAAATTAAATCACACATAAAACAATAATACAAATAAATGTCAAGATCAAATAGGACTCAAAGAGCATGGTAAACAGGGTCCTCAAGGAGTATCTCATCCACTTCATCAGTTTTTAATTCTAAAAATGGTTTTAATTTTTGTCCATTAACTTTAAATATATCACCATTTTTAGGATTTTCAATTTCAATAGCTCCATGTGGAAAAACAATACGAACAATGTAAGGACCAGACCACCTAGAGCGTAACTTTCCCGGGAATAGATGCAAACGAGAGTTGTATAAAAGGACTTTCTGACCTGGATAAAAATGTTTTCTCAAAATATTTTTATCATGGTAAAATTTCATGCGATCCTTATACTTTTTTGAATAGTCATAAGCATCATTCCTAATTTCGTCTAGTTCATTTAGTTGAAGTTTTCGTTTTTCACCTGCCTTGTCTAAAGAAAAGTTTAATTGCTTAATTGCCCAAAAGGCTCTATGTTCTAACTCAACAGGTAAATGGCACGCCTTCCCATACACAAGTCTGTAGGGTGACATGCCAATGGGTGTTTTGTACGCGGTACGATACGCCCATAATGCATCAGTGAGTCTTAAGGACCAATCTTTCCTAGTTGGATTCACAGTTTTTTCTAAAATGTGCTTAACTTCCCTATTAGACACTTCAACTTGACCACTAGTTTGTGGGTGATATGGTGTTGAGACTTTATGCGTAATGCCATATTGTTTCATCAAATGTTCAAATGGCCTATTACAAAAGTGTGTACCGTTATCACTAATTATAGCACGTGGTGAACCAAAACGAGAAAATATATTTTCTTTCAAAAAACGAAGCACAACTTTGTGGTCATTAGTGTGGCATGCAATAGCTTCAACCCATTTAGACACATAATCGACTCCAACAAGAATATAAAGATTACCAAAAGAGTTAGGAAATGGTCCCATAAAATCAATGCCCCAAACATCAAATATGTCAATAATAAGAATAGGATTTAAAGGCATCATATTTCTTTTAGTTAAACTTCCTAACTTTTGGCAACGTTCACAAGCTTTACAATAAACATATGTATCATGAAAGATAGTAGGCCAATAAAAACCACATTGTAAAACTTTAGCAGCTGTTTTCTTACCACTAAAATGTCCTCCACATGCATGATCATGACAGAAAGATATGATTTTAGATTGATCACAGTTTGGAATGCATCTTCTAATTATTTGATCAGGGCAGTATTTAAACAAGTAAGGATCATCCCAAATAAAGTTTTTCACCTCAGAATAAAATTTAGATTTATCATGCTTAGACCAATGAGATGGTATTTCTTTAGTGACCAAATAATTAACAATATCAGCATACCAAGGCAAGGAAGAAACATGCATCAATTGTTCATCAGGAAAAGTTTCAGTGATAGGGGTGGAATCATGTATAGTTTCAACAACTAGTCTAGATAAATGATCAGCAACAACATTTTCAGATCCTTTTTTATCACGTATTTCTAAGTCAAATTCTTGTAAAAGCAGGATCCAACGGATCAAACGAGACTTAGCATCTTTTTTCGACAAGAGATATTTTAATGCAACATGATCAGAATAGACAATAATTTTAGACCCTAACAGATAAGATCTAAATTTCTCCAATGCAAAAACAACAGCAAGCAATTCTTTTTCGGTTGTGGAGTAATTTAATTGAGCATCATTTAAAGTTTTGCTAGCATAGTAAATTACATGAGGTATTTTTTCAAGTCTTTGTCCTAAGACAGCTCCTATAGCATAATCAGAAGCATCACACATTATTTCAAAAGGTATTTTCCAATCAGGAGGTCGAATAATGGGTGCAGTAGTCAACAAATTTTTTAATTTTTCAAAGGCAACATGGCAATTATTATCAAAGACAAAAGCATTTTCTTTTCCAAGTAAATGGCATAAAGGCCGAGAAATTTTGCTAAAGTCTTTTATAAATCTTCTATAAAAACCGGCATGGCCTAAGAATGATCTAATTTCTTTCACAGTTTTAGGTGGGGGAAGTTTTGAAATAAGGTCAACTTTAGCTTTATCAACTTCTATTCCATCAGATGAGATTACATGACCTAAAACAATTCCTTTTTTAACCATAAAATGACATTTTTCCCAGTTAAGCACAAGGTTTTTCTCTTTGCAACGAATTAAAACAAGTGAAAGATGGTGCAAACATTCATCGAAAGAGGAACCAAACACAGAAAAATCATCCATAAATACTTCAAGAAATCTTTCAACCATGTCAGAAAAAATTGAAATCATACACCTTTGAAAGGTCGCAGGTGCATTACATAATCCAAAAGGCATGCGACGATAGGCAAAAGTCCCAAAAGGGCATGTAAAAGTAGTCTTTTCTTGATCTTCTGGGGCGATGGGGATTTGGTTATACCCCGAATACCCATCAAGAAAACAATAATATGCATGGCCAGCTAATCGTTCAAGCATTTGATCAATAAAAGGTAATGGAAAATGATCTTTTCTAGTAACATTATTCAACTTTCTATAATCTATGCACACTCTCCACCCCGTTTGTACTCTAGTAGGGATTAATTCATTTTTCTCATTTTCAACAACTGTGATCCCCGACTTCTTAGGCACAACTTGAACTGGACTAACCCACTGACTATCAGAAATAGGGTAAATGATACCTACGTCTAACAATTTTATGACCTCTTCTCTAACTACTTCTTTCATATTTGGATTTAGCCTTCTTTGACATTCCCGAGAGGTTTTAGCATTCTCTTCTAGATGGATTCTATGCATACATATGGATGGGCTAATTCCTTTAATGTCTCCAATGGTCCAACCTATGGCTTCTTTATGTTTTCTAAGGACATCTAACAATTTATCTTCTTGTTCTTTATCTAAAGCGGATGCTATGATAACAGGTAAAGTTTCAGATTCTCCTAGAAAAGCATATTTTAAATTTTCTGGTAAAGGTTTAAGGTCTAACTTTGGAGACTCAGAAATTGATTGAACATGACCTAAGGGTGAAAAAGGTTCAACTTTGGTTTCATTTAAGGGTATAGGCTCTACCAAAGAATTCACATCATCATTAGAGTCATCAACATGCAAGTTCATACCAAAGTATTTTTCACAAAAGTCAAGTAAGTCATTTCCATCATTTTCACATATGCTATCTATCATGTTAACTTCATGTATTTCCTCACACTCAACAGATTTAGCAACATTAAAAACATTCAATTCAACAGTCATATTTCCAAAAGATAATTTCAAAACACCATTACGACAATTTATGATTGCATTAGATGTAGCTAAGAATGGTCTACCTAAAATGATAGGAATTTGAGCATGCATATTTTCCACAGGTTGAGTATCAAGAACAATGAAGTCAACAGGAAAATAAAATTTATCAACTTTTATCAAAACATCCTCTATAATGCCTCTAGGAATTTTCACAGAACGATCGGCTAATTGAAGAGTTATAGAGGTAGGTTTTAGCTCACCAAGACCAAGTTGCTTATAAACAGAATAAGGCAATAAATTCACACTAGCACCCAAATCAAGTAAAGCTTTGTTAATAAAATGATCACCAATAATGCATGAAATTGTGGGACACCCAGGATCTTTATATTTAACAAGACTCTTATATTGAATAATGGAACTAGCTTGTTCAGTTAAAAACGCCTTTTTAGGAACATTAGTGTTTCTTTTAACAGTACAAAGATCCTTTAAAAATTTAGAGTAGGCAGGAATTTGTTTAATGGCATCTAAGAAAGGGATATTGATACTAACTTGCTTAAAAACTTCTAAGATGTCATTATATTGGCCGCCTTTTTTAATTGGAAGTAATCTTTGTGGGAATGGGGCTTTTGGAATAAAAGGATGGATTGGAGTTTCTTTGTTTGATGAGTCATTGAGATTAGAACTAGAAGGCTGACTCTTTTCTTTTTCTTTTTCGTTTTCAACCTCGGGTATGTAATCGGGTTTGACAATTTTCTTTCCAGACCTAAGAGTTGAAATTGATTTGACTTCTCCATTATGACTAGACTTTCCTATCTCATATTGACCTTTTGGATTAGGGATAGGTTGACTAGGGAATGTTCCTTTTTCTCTATCAGCTAAAGCAGTGGCGAGTTGTCCTACTTGTGTCTCGAGTTTGGTAATTGATTGAGATTGATTTTGTAGGATTTGTTGGGTGGATTGCATAAATTGTTGTAAAGTATCTTCTAAGGAAGGTTTTCTTTGTTGCGGATATGGTTGATTTTGTGGGGCATGAGCTTGGTTTTGTGTGTTGTATTGGTGCCCTTGATTCATTTGGGGTTGGTTTTGTCTCCATGAAAAGTTTGGATGGTTTCTCCAATTTGGATTGTAGGTGGACGAAAATGGGCTATTATTTGGTTTCCCATAAGAATGAAGAGCATTGGCCTCCTCAGAAAAGGCTTCTTGGTAGGAAGGGCATGATTGGGCATTATGGCAAGGACTAGAACATATAGAACAAACATCTTTTCTAGGTTGAATTGGAGAGTTTATAGTTTGGCTTATGGCTAAAGCTTCTACTTTTCTCGCTAATTTGTCTAAGGATGTTCTTAAGTCTAATTCTTCTTTTACTTCATACCTTCCTCCTCTTTTTGGTGAATTAGTTGACCTAGACCTAGGATCAAAATAATTCCATTGTTGTGAATTGACAGATAAATCTTCAAGGGCGTCCCACGCCTCTTGTCCTTGAAATTTTAAAAAATTTCCAGTATGCATAGATTGAATCATTTGACGATTAGAGGGAGTCAAACCATCATAAAAATATTTTACAAGTCTCCATTTTTCAAAACCATGATGAGGACATTTTAATAATAAATCTTTAAATCTTTCCCAACATTCATAAAACTCTTCATTATCTTTTTGAAAAAACTCGGAGATTTCTCTCCTTAGACTATCAGTTTTAGACATAGGAAAAAATTTCAGTAAGAATTTATTATAAAGTTGATCCCATGTAGTTATAGACCCCGTGGGAAGGGAATTTAACCAGGCTTTTGATTTGTCTTTTAATGAAAAAGGGAACAATCTTAGTTTGACCGACTCATCAGAAAAATTTTGAAATTTAAATGTTGAGCAAATTTCTAAGAAATCTTTGACATGCATGTAAGGATCTTCTCTATCTAACCCATAAAAAGATGGCAATAATTGAATGATTGCGGGTTTAAGCTCAAAATGAGTAGCAGAAGTAGTAGGTAAAACAATGCATGAAGGAGCATTAGATGAAATAGGTGCAAAATATTCAAGCAAAGTTTTTTCAGGCACAACATTTTCATCAACAGGATTAGCAATAGGTTCCATGATGCTCAAATTTTTACTAACACTTTCAATTTCAAATAGAGATAAACGTCTTTTTACTAATCGTTTTTTCGAGTTACGTTCCCAATGATGCATACAATTTTCACAAACAAGGCAACAATGATAATCTCAAACAAGCAATTTTTCTGATGTGGAAGATCAGTTAAAACCGCAACCACAGAGCATACTTAGAATTTTTAGAGATTTCACAACAATAATTCTTATGGTTTACTTGTCCCCAGGCCTATTTGATTCCACTTACTCGCGCACTACTAACAACTCCCCGAGGTTAATTAGTAGAGGCGAATGGGAATTTTGGTCAAATTTCCTTTAAGCAAGAATTGCTTATGGTGAAAGGACAAGATTTAGGTTTCTCTTTTTTTTTCTCAAGTATTTTTCACAATATTACACTAAAATATTAAAGAAGACAAAGAAAAATAAGGCAAAAATTAAAAAAGACTAAAATTTAGGTAAGAGTAGGGAGGCACAGAATGCCATCAACCATAACAAAATTAAGGTAAAAAATAGGAGGCACAAGTGCCATCAACTTAAACATAAGATAGAGGACTAGGAGGCAAAAATTGCCATCAACTAGCTAGGAGGCAAAATTGCCATCAACTAGTAATTTGCGGAAATTAAATAAAATAAAAATTACAACAATATAAATAAAGAAAATTACAACAAATGTCAAGAGGCACAAGTGTCATCAATTAACAAAGATATAAAAGAAATAAAATTACAACAAAATTATAACAAAATTAGGAGGCACAAGTGCCATCGACTATAAAAATTAAAAGGATAGATAGGAGGCACACGTGCCGTCAACTAAAAAAAACAATAAATATAAATATAAGTATATATATATATTTTTTTTATGGGTGGTTGAACCGTCCCAAATTTCTTTTTATCTTTTTTTTTTAGATTTTATAGATATATATTTTTGAGTTTTTTTTTTTTTTAAGTGTAAAAAAATTAAAATAACTAGTAGAAGAATTCACTAACCTTGAGATAAATTCGTTTCTTTTCTCTTGCAACTCCCCGGCAACGGCGCCAAAAGCTTGATGGACCCAAAACGGGTATGTTTAAAATTTATATATCGCAAGCGCACGAATCGTCCATATAGAATAGTGATCGTAAGCAAGGATGTCGAACCCAAATGAGTTGTCTAAAATCGAAAATGAAACTATTTTAAATCAAAAGTAATAAATTCTAACCTAGTTCCAAAGATTGATAAGTTTCAATATTATGAACATAAAATAAAAGATTGAAAAATAAAGCTATTTAAGATAATGAAAATAAACCAATAATGAGTTGAAAATAAGTGTTAAAAGAAAAGATTATTAAGATACTAGAATCCACAAAATGTAAGTTTAATAATATTTATTAGTATATTGATTCACAAGTGTTAGTGATAGTTAAAATAATTTAAACTATCCTTTTTCAAAAAGATTTATAATTTCAAACACAAATTTCTTATAAAAAGATAGGATTTTTCTTCACTTTTCAAAATTATAATTTCAAAGCATTTAGTGTAAATCAAACTAATGAAATAACAAATAAATCAATGAACATTATTTATAAGGCAAAACATAATATTTTTGTTCTAAGCATGGATGTGTACAATTTAATGACACATCTTACACAAAGAATATTATGTTTATGCACTAATGAAGAACAAAGTGTAAATATGTTCTAACAATCTAAAATACAAGATATTTAAGATGAAAGAAGTATATGAAGAAGAAAAATCCATAGACTTTGTTGTATTACAATGGAAATCAACATACAACATAAATATTATCTAGTTACAAGTTGCTTCATCATGATCTTAATAATCTTATGAAAAAGATTAGAAGCACATAACTAGAGTAGAAATTACAAAATAAAAGACATACATACTTGCAAAATGCTCTTGAAAAACCCAAATGGAAGAGAGAATGGTAGAGAGAAAATGGGAGAAAAAGATGGTAACCAAAACATTAAGCACCCCCAAAAATGGTCTTCAAAACCCTTATTTATAGCCAAAATGAGATTATTAAAATAATCAATTTAAATTAAGTAAATTGATTAAATTAATAATAATATGGTAAGTATGGGTAAATTGTAGGAGTGATGATGATTTTGGGGTAAAAATTGTGTAGAAAATGGGTAAAAATGTGGCATTTTAGACAAGGGGACAATGAGTAAATTTATGGGCTCAAGGGGTGTTTGGGGAGCAGTGACAGGCGGCTGGGGCGCCTAGGGGCCTGCTGGGCCGTACGGACGGGCTGGGGCTGGAGTGGGCCTGGGCGCTGGCTGCTTGGGCTGGCGAAGGAATGAAGTTGATGATGGAGTGAAGTGGAGAAAGGCAGCTGGGCCGTACGGATGGCTCAAGTGGTTTGAAGTCTCGGCAGGGAGTGAAGAGAGCTTGGCTTGCTGCGTGAAGAGGCTGGGAAGCTGACTTGGGTGACAGCTGGCGACAAGGAAGCATATATGCTGAAGGAGAGAAACGGTTGATGCAAGGGAAGCCAGGTGTGAGAAGATGCAGGGGGAAGAGGCACGGCTGAAGGCAGGCGGGCTGGGCCTGGGCAATGCGGGCTGGGCCAGGGGAGGAGGCACGGGCCTGGGCTTCACGTGGCTGGGCCGAAATTGTTACAAAAATGCTACAATTTCTTTGTTTCTTCCGCAAAAATGCCACAAATGAAATAATTATCCTACAAAATAAATTATAAACTAAATTAAAATTAAATATTTTCATTAATAAAATATACCATATAACTCCCATGAAAACATTAATTAAAATTTAATTCACATAACATTTAAGCTCAAAATTGCATCTTTTAACTCATTACTTAACAATATTAATTTTAAATAATTAAACTATAACATAACACAATAAAATATCTATAAAAACATATAAAAATCTAGAAAATTACAATAAGACTAATAAATGCAAAATTACTTAAAAACTTAATAAGTTAATTAAAAACTCAAGAACTAAGCAACAATTAGCATATAAAATATGGTAAAATAACTCTATTTTGTAGAGTTATCAGTTCCCATCTAATCTCGCAAGTTTGTATACGCCAGGGCGGATGACTGATTCTATCTGGTATGGTCCTTCCCAGTTTGGCCCGAGTACTCCTGCTGCTGGATCTCGGGTTGCTAAGAATACTCGTCTCAAAATCAGGTCTCCTACTCCGAACTTTCGACTTCGAACCCTTTTATTGAAATATCTTGTTGTTCGTTGCTGGTAAGCAGCATTTCTCAGCTGAGCCTCCTCCCTTTTTTCTTCGATCAAGTCTAGGGTTTCTTCGAGCTGAGTATGATTGGAACTTTGGTCGTAAATCTGAGTACGAATCGTTGGAATTTCGACCTCAATGGGCAACATTGCCTCGCAGCCATATGCTAGAGAAAATGGGGTATGTCCAGTTGATGTCCGAGCTGTAGTTCTATATCCCCAAAGGACTTGGGGTAATTCCTCAGGCCATCGTCCCTTTGCTTCTTCCAACTTTTTCTTCAAGGAATTCTTGAGAGTTTTATTAACGGCTTCGACCTGACCGTTCGCCTGAGGGTGAGCCACTGACGAAAAGTTCTTGATTATGCCGTTCTTGTTACAAAAGTTGGTAAATAAGTCGCAGTCAAACTGGGTTCCGTTGTCAGACACAATCTTTCTTGGCACTCCATATCGGCATACGATGTTCTTTACCACGAAATCTAGGATCTTCTTTGAAGTTATGGTCGCTAGTGGTTCAGCCTCTGTCCATTTTGTGAAGTAATCAACCGCGACCACAGCATACTTTACTCCTCCTTTGCCAGTTGGGAGTGAGCCTATGAGGTCGATGCCCCATACCGCAAAAGGCCATGGGGACGTCAACATGGTTAGTTCGGAAGGTGGAGCTCGGGGTATCGTGGCGAATCTCTGGCACTTGTCGCACTTTTTCACGAACTCGAAAGAATCCGTTTTAATGGTTGGCCAGAAATATCCTTGGCGTATAATCTTCTTGGATAGGCTGTGCCCCCCGGTATGATCTCCGCAGAATCCTTCATGAATTTCTTCAATAATCTTCTTTGCCTCGGGGGGAGTCACACATCTGAGCAATGGCATGGAATACCCTCTTCTGTATAGTCTTCCATCCAGGATGGTGTAACGAGGAAGTTGATACATTAGTTTTCGAGCCTGACTTCGATCTTTTGGAAGAATTCCATTTTCGAGGTATTCAATGATCGGACTCATCCAGGTCGGTTCTGTCTCGATCATGCACACATCTTCCTTGTCTGACTCAGTAATGCTGGGTGCTGACAAATGTTCTATGGGTACAACATTCAGCTCCTCATTTTCAGTGGAAGTGGCGAGCCGAGCTAAGGCATCTGCATTTGAGTTTTGTTCTCGGGGAACTTGTTCGATTGCATAAAACTCAAAAAACTCCAATGCGTACTTTGCCTTCTCCAGATAAGCTGCCATTTTTGTGCCACGAGCCTAATACTCTCCCAAGATTTGATTAACTACGAGCTGAGAGTCGCTGTAGCAATGTATAGCTCTGGCCTTGAGTTCCTTTGCTATTCGTAGTCCCGCCAGTAAAGCCTCGTACTCAGCTTCATTATTAGATGCTTTAAAGCCGAACCTTAATGCAGAGTGAAATTTGCTCCCTGCAGGGGTGATCAGAATAACTCCTGCCCCCGCTCCATTTTCATTTGACGACCCGTCGACGTAAAGTTTCCACAGCTCGTGGGCCGTGGTTGTTACCTCGTCGTCGGCTGTACCGGTGCACTCTACTATAAAATCTGCCAACGCTTGTGCCTTAATGGTTGTTCTCGGATGGTAGGTGATCTCGAATTGTCCGAGCTCAACAGCCCACTTAAGGAGTCGACCAGATGCCTCTGGTTTGGACAAGACTTGCCTTAATGGTTGATCGGTCAGTACATGGATAGGATGTGCCTGAAAGTAAGGGCGGAGCTTTCGAGATGAGTGGATCAGACTGAGGGCGAGTTTCTCCATCAGTGGATACCTTGACTCTGCCCCCAGTAATCTTTTACTGATGTAGTAGACGGGTTTCTGTATTCTCTCTTCCTCTCGGACGAGCACCGCGCTTATCGCGTGTTCAGTTGTTGAGAGATATAAGAACAGTACTTCTCCCGTCTCAGGTTTCGATAGGATAGGTGGTTCGGCTAAGTGCCTTTTTAGCTCTTGAAAGGCTAGCTCGCACTCGTCTGTCCATTCGAACTTTTTACTTCCTTTCAATAAGTTGAAGAACGGGAGACCGCGGTCCGTTGACTTCGAAATGAACCTGCCCAGAGCTGCCATCCTGCCAGTCAAGCTTTGAACATCTTTATGCTTCCGAGGTGAAGGCATATCGATCAGGGCCTTTATTTTATCGGGATTAGCCTCGATTCCACGAGAGTTGACAATGAAACCCAGAAATTTCCCTGAAGACACCCCAAAAGTGCACTTCTGAGGATTCAACTTCATGTTGTACTTTCTGAGCACGCCAAAGCACTCTTCGAGGTCATCAACATGGTTCTTGTTAAGTTGAGACTTTACGAGCATGTCGTCAACATAAACTTCCATGTTGTTCCCTATTTGCTCTGAGAACATCATGTTTACGAGCCGCTGGTACGTGGCTCCGGCATTCTTGAGTCCGAATGGCATGACATTGTAGCAGTAGAGCCCTTTATCCGTAATGAAGCTCGTATGCTCTTGGTCGGGGGCATGCATGGGAATCTGGTTATATCCAGAATAGGCATCCATGAACGACATCAGACCATGCCCCGCCGTGGCATCCACGAGCTGATCAATTCTCGGTAGGGGAAAACAGTCTTTCGGGCAGGCCTTGTTGAGGTCTGAGTAGTCAATGCACGTCCTCCATGTCCCATTGGGTTTCGAGACCAACACTGGATTGGCCACCCAATCAGGGTAAAAAGCGTCCCTTATAAAATTATTTGCTTTCAGCCTGTCCACCTCCTCCTTTAGTGCTTTCTTTCTGTCTTCATCCAGCTGCCTTCGCTTTTGCTGCTTCGGAGGAAAGCTTTTGTCTATATTCAATGCGTGGCTCGCTACATTAGGGCTTATTCCCACCATGTCAGAGTGGGACCACGCGAAGACATCCTGGTTTTTCTTCAGAAAGCAAATTAATTGCTATTTTGATTCGTCTAGGAGGTGTTTCCCGACCTTCACCTTTTTCGAGGGATCAGATTCATCGAGCTGAACCTCTTCGAGCTCCTCCAAAGGTTGGAGGTCAATCTTCTCTTCAGTCCTTGGATCGATCTCCTCATCAATTTCTAAAACTGTCCCATCTTTATACTGTATGACAACAAGTGCTTGCGCGCTTGTCTATTTCTTTCCCCTTAAGGAAATGCTGTAGCACTCCCTTCCTGCCAATTGATCTCCTTTCAATGTTCCGACCCCGCTTGGAGTTGGGAACTTAAGGGCTAGATGCCTTACAGATGAGACTGCCCCCAGCCCGACCAAGGCGGGTCTCCCGAGCAATACATTGTAGGCAGATGGTAACTCTACTACCACGAACTCCATCATCTTGGTCACCGAGATTGGATAATCTCCCAAGGTCACAGGGAGTTCAATGGACCCCATACAGGCGGTTCCTTCTCCAGAAAAGCCGTACAAAGTGGTTGCACAAGCCCTCAGGTCGCGAAGGGAGAGTCCCATTTTTTCTAGGGTTGCTTTATAAAGAATGTTAACTGAGCTCCCATTGTCTATGAGAACTCGGCGCACTCTTTTGTTGGCAAGCTGTAGGGTGATGACGAGCGGATCATGATGAGGGAACTGGACGTGAGAGGCATCCTCCTCGGTGAAGGTTATAGGCTGAGTCTCAACCCTTTGGCTTTTTGGTGCCCTTGGTTCGGGTTCATATGGAGACCCGTCCCCAGTCTTCAGCTCATTCACATATCGTTTTTGAGCATTTCTGCCCCCTCCTGCGAGATGAGGACCTCCCGAGATGGTTATTACGTCCTCTCCATCTATCGGCGGTGGCCTATCCTCATCCCGAGATCGGGAGTTATTATTCTGTGTTGCCGGAAGCGCGGCTACTCTCTGGCTGGCAGTAGCCTGTCCAGTATTCTGGTTTTTGACATACTGCCGGAAATAACCTCTCGAGATCAATCCTTCGATCTCGTCTTTCAGCTGTCGGCACTCATCAGTTGTGTGGCCGGTGTCCCTATGAAATCGACAATACTTGCTGGAGTCCCTCTTGGACTTTTGATTCCTCATTGGATCCGGACGCCTGAAGGGGACCTGGTTTTCATTAGCCAGGTATATGTTTTCCCGAGACTCGTTGAGCTCGGTATGCACTTTATATACGGAGAAATATCTTTCTCCTTTTTTCTTCTTTCCTCCATCAGCCTCGGGATTATTTCCCTCGCTTTTTTTTCTCTTGGAAGGATTCTCCGAGGTAGGCTGTGTAACTAGAGGGTCAACCGAGGTTGAGGTGGAGTTAATGTTTATCATGTAGTTTCGGTCTGCGAGGTCGCTTTGAGTGTTGACCTCGCTTCCTCTACATTGACGAATTTCTGCGCCCGTCTATTAAACTCGGTTATCGACCTCACCGGTTTCCCTTGTATGTCATCCCAAAGTGCACTCCCGGGTAAAACACCAGCTCGGATGGCCATCAAGTGCCCGCTGTCATCCACGTCACGAGCTCGGGCGACCTCTAGATTAAATCTTGTCAGGTAGCTCTTTAGTGTTTCGCCTGGTTGTTGTCGGACGTTAGTCAAAGTAGATGCTTCGGGTCTGACTCCCACCATAGCCCGGAACTGCTTCTTGAAGTCTCTAGACAATTGATCCCACGAAGTTATAGAATGTCTCTTGTACTTCTCGAACCAACTCTTGGCAGGCCCGGCCAATGATGTTGGAAACAACATACATCTGAGCTCGTAACCCACGTTACTAGCTCTCATGATAGTGTTGAATGTACTCAGATGGCTGCATGGGTCGGTTTTTCCTTCAAACACTGGGACGTGAGGAATCCGGAACCCTTGGGGGAACTGAGTGTTAGAAATATTGGGAGCAAACGGCTCGAGCTCCTCATCGGAGTCCTCATATCGACCGTTTCCTCGCTCATTCTTCAAAAGCCTAAAGGCTTTTTCGAGCTGATCGATCCTTTCTTGTACTGGGTCCTTAGGCGGTGTTGGGAATTGATAGTCATTAATCGCGATCCCAGGCTCGCGTCTCCGTGAGGGATCTCTACGCCCATTCAGATGATTCCTAAGATCCGGGTTTGTCTGATCTCCCTTTCCCCTGCTCTGATTCAGGTGATTGCGCAGGTCGGGATGGCTCTTGTGATTCCTAGTATTTTTACGACCCCGGTCGTGTTTACTGACAGACCTTGTTTCTCCGGACTCATCGCTAGTGAAACTCATCGATCGGTCATTTCGTGGTGGATCCTTTCTACGTCGCCTCGTCACTACAGTGCGAGATCGGGACGTCTGACTTCTCTCGGATGGCGCGCCTTTCCGCCCCTGGAACGTCTCCCCGTCTCCTTGTCTCTCCCCTGTACGCCCTTGATCCTGATCTCGACCAGGTTGAGCGTTCCTGCGGGGAGGTGAAGGATATCTTATGGGAGACGGAGGAAACCGTATAGGTGACGGTGGTTGCCGTCCTTGTCTCGGCCTGGAAGGTCCAGAATTTGCCCGAGATGGGCCGGTTGCGTTTGGTGCGCTACCAGGAACCTGAGTCCGAGCCTCGACAGGAGCTTGGTTCCTGCTGGCACTTCCACAGGTGGATTAGGCGGGACCCGAGCTCGGGTACTCCTCTGAGGCCTAGAAGGAGCAGATGGCTCTGTTGGTGCTGGAGGCTGAGCTGGCCTCCTTGTGTTAGCATTTTTTCGTGGACGCCCACGGGGCCTCCGGGGAGGAACGTGCACGTCCCTTGGAGGAGGGGCTCGGTCTTCGCGCGGAGGTGGGGGCTGAGCCACCTGCGCCTCCGCGGCTATCCTAGTCAACTCCTCGTTACGTTTGTTGGCATCTGCCAGCAGTTGTTTCAGCTGCCGATTCTCCAATTCTACAATAGGGACATAACGCTCAGGGTTATAATACATGTCCTCATCCCTTAATTTTGGAGGTGGTCCCCGGGAATCAGAGGATCCACTCCTTTCTTCAGCGTCCGGGTTCTCCATTGGTTGTTTTCCAAGACGCCTTGGGTAATTTTCTTCAGGAGTGTTCTGATTGTTTGTAGCCATGAATCTTTCTGGGATGGATGCTTGAGGCTCTCAATGAAAGCACCAAACTGTTGACGCCGTTTTTCGTCAACAGATAAAAGAAGAGAGCACGTAAACAATTAAAGACAATGGCTAAAACAAACAAACGAATCAGACACGCGGTTTTTACGTGGTTCAGCAGTTAAATCTGCCTAGTCCACGAGTCTCTGTTATTAATCTCAAGATTATCTCTGAACAATCCTTTAGCATGAATTCTCCAGAGTTTTCTCTCAAGAATTAGAAATTCGGTCCTTTACAATGGTGCATCACTTCTCTATTTATAGAGAAGGATGCAGAATACTATCCCACACATTTTGGGTAGTTACTCTTTTGTGAATAAAAATAAATGGCCTTAAATGCCAATAATCAGATATACAAGGAAACGTTCCCCAAAGATCAGGAAACGCATAACTGACTAAATAATATCCCACGATTTTTGGGGATTTACATCAATAAATGAGGATCATATCCCATATCTACAACACTTGTAGATATTCAAGGTAGCCATTGAGTATCTCCAAGGCTTCACGTCATTGTGCGAGCCACTGACACTTCCCGAGCTGACATTTCTTTCGAGATGGCATATCGAGCTCGAGATCCCTGCTCCGAAGTTGTTTCTGAAGATGAGGGTCTCACAGAGCTATCCTTCGAGATCGAGATCATTTCGAGGTCACCATATTCGAGGTCTGTACCATACTTTGCAGGCTCCGATTTACAATCGTAGAGCATACCCTAACCCTCACGAGACCATTTAATGCGAACTCAGCTTTCGAGGTCATATTTGCTACGGCTCGAAATCTGGGTATAACACATGGGGAATCCATTTATTTAAAAAAAGAAATTTTAAAATAAAAATCGTAAATTATATGTAAACTAAAATATTATACAATATTTATTATTTAAAATATTAAATATTATCCTAAATAAAATTTAAAATATTAAAAAAGTTACTAGTATACTTCAATAACACATAAAGAAATATATAAAATACATATAAAATATTACAAAAATATATAAAAATTTAAACGGCCCCCGTCGAAGCGGGAGTGCTTTCTCCGCCCCCGCTCCGTTTAACATTCAGGGATTGAAAATTATCATTGTTCCGCCATATTTCCCATTTAGACGGGAATTTCCCGCCTCATTAAAGGCGGATCCCGCGGGGCCATCCCCATGGGAAAAATGTGCATCACTAAGGACATAGGGTGGTCTTGCCCCCTAGTTTTTTTCTAAAAAAAATTTACATGTAAAAATATATTATTTCTAAAATATTTATACCATATATAGCCTTTGTAAGTCATTTTGTTCTGACTTCTATTATTTGTAGTAGTGACATGAAAAAACAAAGCAAGTGAAAATCTTTTCCCACTAGTGATTATTTCATCACACATAAGGTAACATTTTAAAAAAAAAAAAAAAAATTACTTGAGTAGTAAAACGAGTTGATGAGAGATCTTAGTACAACACACATGAATACGTAAAATGTAATATTTCCACGTAGGAAAATACAACAGAAAGAGAAACTTGACCCTCCTATCTATAAGTATATTTATATAAATGAATACTACGTAAAATGTAATTGATGAGGGTCTTACTACCTGAATTGGCAGTTCTTGTTTATTAATTATATATCTCTCTTTTCGATCTCCATAGCCATAGATAGCCATAACTATAAGCTATATATATATATATATATACTTCTTGATTATTACAGCCAAAATGAGGTGCTTCGAATTCAGCTCTTTCTGGTGTTGTGGGTCAAACTCATCAAAGCACAGTATTCCCAAGAAGACTAAAATCACTACTAGTAACGATGATGAAGAAGAAGAAGCCATTAACAGCCAAAACCAACCTCCACAGCACTCACACATTATTCAAGAACCATCTTCAACTTCATCTGGTATCTCTCTTTTCATTTCTTTATTATAAGAACCTATTTATCTCATCATCAAAACTTTGTACGTTGTTTTTTATTTTTATGGCTTCTGATGATGAGTTTGGTGCAACTTACACGTAGTTATATATTAAGCCCTTGTTCATAGCCTTCTTTGTATTATTATTTAGTTTTGAATCATTTTCTTGAACCTAAAATCTTGTTACAACAAAATCTTGAACATTAAGTTAAACCCTGGTTTGGCTTAAAATCTTTTAGAATAATGTCTAATACTTCACTACTTCTTGATCATCAAGGTACTTTATCAATGTATAAGAAACTAGTCAAAGCTTGATTCTTGCACTAGTTAGTTCTTTTCTTCTTCTAACTTATATATATATATATATTTATATTGTTTTTGATTTACTCAGGAGCTGCAGAAGAACATAATAATAATAGTTTAAACCCTAGAAGTAACTTACCTCAAATATTCACTTATAATGAACTTGTAGCTGCAACAAACAACTTTTCTGATTTTGTTAAAGTTGGTGCATTTGGATACGTATTCAAAGGAACCTTACCAAATTCTAATCAGGTACATATTTATATATATATATATATGACTAGTTATAACTTGGTCTTCTTTTTTCACATCAAATAATGTGATAAAATACTATACTGGTTTGATCAAAGCAGGTTGTAATAGTTAAAACGGTTGGAGAGACTGAGTATATAGTTGAAACTCACATGCTTTCAATTCTAAGGCATCCAAATCTCATCACTCTCTTTGGTCACTATTCTCAATGGACTGCTCGAACCCATCTTCTAGTTTATGAATTCATGCCTTTAGACTCCTTAGAGGACCATCTCTTTGGTAACACTACTATTCTTTATACTATATATTTCATTATTTTGAAAATTGATATTTTGGCAAAATAGATTTTTAATGTTGATTTCCAAAACAAAATTCATTTTGTAATTTTTTACAAAATATTTTTCTTAGACACACTCAACATCATCACGTGGAAAATGATACTTTACAGAAAATATTATCAAAAGAAAGTCATTATTTTTTAGTAATAATATACTCTTCTTTCAACTATGCCATTATTTTGAAGAACAAAAGAGTATTTGGTACAAAACTAATGTATTATTTTCATAATTCATTGTAAAATAGTCTTATCTACACACTCAAATATTATGTTGGAAAGAGAAGTTTACAATGAAGTGTAAAAAAAAATGTTACTTTTTCGTAACAATATTGTTTTGAAAAATACCACAATATAGAAACGATGCCATAGTTTTGAAAAATACCATAATATACTTAAATGGTATTATATCTGCAGACCATTTTCCTCGAACAAGGAGGCCCTTAGATTGGAACACCAGAATGAAGATAGCTTTAGGTGTAGCCAAAGGACTAGAGTTTCTCCATCGTGGCATAGGCCGCCGACCAGTGGTGCATGGAGACCTAAAACCATCAAACATATTATTGGGTGAAGGGTTTCACCCAAAGCTCTCTCATTTTGGGATTGCAAGGTTTATCCCTACTTGGCCTACTACTAGTGCTAACCCTAGTTCTACAAGGCAAATGGACTCAATTGGTTACTCGGCTCCAGAGTACATTGCTACTGGAAAATTGTCCATTAAGGCTGACATTTATAGCTTTGGAGTGGTCTTGCTTCAGCTCATCACTGGAAATCAAGCCATCGTCAATAGGAGCCATAATGGTCACATAATATGGCTCTGTCAGTGGGTATATATATATAGATTATTTTTTAATGTCGTTTTGCAAAATGAAGATGAAGTGTACTGGTTTTTGTGACAAAGTTTTTGTTTTTTAGGTACAAGCCATGATGGAAGACAAAGATAATCTGAGATATATTGCTGATCTAAGTCTGTTCGATGAGTACCCAGAAGATTGTTTGGAACATGCATTGGCATTGGCTGGAATGTGTGTGAAAAATGAGGCTGAGGAAAGGCTTACCATGATCGAAGTGGTACACCATTTGGAGATTTTGGAGGCAAATAAGTACCATAGCCCAAATAATGATACCATGTAGGTGTTTATTAATTTACTATATATATACTCATACATATATTAGTACTATTTTTTTTTTCTATTGGTAGTGAGAGTTTATGAAGGGTTTTATATAACAATCTTCATAATTTCCATTTTTTTTATAATTTTATTTCTTGCTTAACTCTATTATAATATTTGATCAACAAGAAATTATATAAATGATTGCTATGTAGGTAAGTATTCAAAATATACTAGAACTTCAAATGTGTTATTATTTGATTAATAGATTGATATATGTTTAGAGTGTGACATTCTCTAAGAGTTGCTATTTGGCACTTAAGGTGCCCAACACCACATTAGGTGGCGATACCTCATAACACTTATTAAATTCAAATAAGTGTGGGACCCAATATTGAATTGCACTAATAGTGGTATGTCACATTCTTATGGTGTTGGACACCAATGGTGCTCCTTAGCAATTCTCGGCATCCTCTGGTGAATTATTAGATTATGGGATTTTATCTAAACAGTTTTACTTTTAAATTAGTGATGCAACTAAGAAAGTTTTCACATACACCAGTGTTCTGTGTGTACTAATTATTCCTCTTAATGATTCTAAAAACACTATCTTTTTATATATAAAGAAGACATACTTTTTGTAGTGGCGTAGATCTCAAAACAGGGATGTGTGTGTGTGTGAATATAATAAATAGAGATAAATAAAAAGTTACCTAAACATAACTCCTATCCACAAGTTTGTGATATTCTTTGATAATCAATATTTTTGACCTATTCTTTGCTTCAAGAAATTGTTGTTTTTAACTTGTGCACAACTACCTATGCATATATATACATTCTTGGAGAAGAGTGCATATAGTTTAGGGTCTATGAATTAACAACTAATAATAATGCATGAGATTTAGTACATGAACCAATCCCAACATATATGGATTATACTCAAAAATTGACCATTCATTCACGAACCTTTTCAAGAATCAAGACCACTAAATATGGTGATGATGTGATGATAGCAACCATGCTTTTTTCAACTTGTGAATGCTGAGTTTGTGCTGTCCCATCTCCATTGCAACTCTCCTCATTCGTACCATGTTTTCCCGAGTCTCTCTTACTTCAAAAAAACCAAAAAACGACATCACTAAACACAACTTGTCTCAATATAATATATATTAATGAATGCTTTAAATTTATTTATAGAATACTTTTATAGTCCCATCAGAAAATCCGTTGTCGTCCAGCGGTTAGGATATCTGGCTTTCACCCAGGAGACCCGGGTTCGATTCCCGGCAACGGAACTTTTTGCCTAAATTTTCTTTGTATTAAAGTTGTAATAAAACTTATTTTTGTTTAAACATTTCAATAAGTTCCGTTGTCGTCCAGCGGTTAGGATATCTGGCTTTCACCCAGGAGACCCGGGTTCGATTCCCGGCAACGGAATTTTTTTTTTTTTTGGATTTTTTTTTCACTATAATGAACTTGGTGAAGATTTTTATGGCTATTGTCTCTGTTTGGTACAGAAAAGGGAGAGAAAAAAAAAACTTTGTTTGGTTGGAAAGAAAAAGAGTGGAAGAAAACAAAGTTAGTGGATCCCACCAATACTTTTCTTTCCAAAATTAGAAAGATATTTTTTTTATAATACATATTTAAATTAACAGTACTTATTTATTTTTATTTTTAATTCAAAATAATTCATATAAAATTATATATTATTTTGGTCATTGTATTTTTCTCAAATATATGATCGGCTTATGTGTTTTGTTAAATGATAATTTAGATGTTGTATTTTACAAAATGAATCAAAATGGTTCCCTATACTTGATTTTGGTCAAAACATTTTCAATTATGAGATCAATTATTGAGTCATTGGCGATGCGAGAAACATAAAATGTAGTTTTTCTCAAATATATGATCGACCCATGTGTTTTTCTAAATGATAATTCAAATATTGTATTTTACAAAAAAAAATGAAATCATTCATTTTGAACAACAAATAGCGATTAACCAAGTTTGACAAATTGTTTTCCAACAAGCCTTACAAGGAGTTCTAGGAACTCTGAATAGTTGTTTGAACAACGAGTTACATTTACGTACCATCAGTACTAATATTGATATGTTTGAAATGATGAAAGAAATAATGGATTAGTCCTTATATGGCAAATATTATTTTTTTTTTGTCAAAATGCTGTCTAAACTTAATTTTAGTCAAAATATTTTTAATTAAAAAATTAATTATTGAGTCGTTGGCGATGCTAAAAGCAGAGAAGGTAGGTGAGGAGTTGAAAATGAAATATTTTTAAAAATATTTTGACAAAAATTAAATATAGGATAATATTTTAATCATTTAACAAAATATAATAGCCAAAATAATATTTTTCCCATTATAAATAATATTATTTTTATTTTTCCAAATTCTTCTCAACCAAACAACATATCCTTAATGATTTTTCTTTCTTTCTAATTTTTCTTTATTTCCATCCAAAGCATAGGGTTAGTCTAGAGCCACCTATCAGCTTTGTATGTATGTATAATTGCTATTTATTATTTCAGTGTGAGGCTTTGGGGCTATGCTTTTCTAGGGCCACTTTGCTCTTCATAATTGTTACTTGTTAGAGAAAAAAAAAATTAAAGGGGGGCCTGGCTTTGCTGGTTACTACTGCTACACACACCCCAATGACAATATTAAATTAATTAAATATTTATTATAATTAAAAAAAGTAATTAATAATCTATTATAAATATTTATTTTTATATATATATAGGTGGGCACACCATTATTCATGATTGAGAATTACTAGTGAATATATGAGTAAGTAAGAGGGGGGTCATCATAGCTGTTTAGCATCAAATTTTGTTTATTCATCACATCATGCTTTTACAAGTTAGGACTTTTTGGTCCAACTGCCTCTTTTTATGGTTTTCCAAGGATAGATTTATACTCAATTTCATGCAATTTCACCTTGGATGCTACATTTATAGATATTTTAATGTATATTTATATATATTTTTTGACATTTTAATAATTATGTGTAAAATGACCCTTTTTTTATGATTGTTTGTAAAGTAATTTTTTAGTTAGTTAGGGTATTGAGTAAGTTCAACAAGAATACTACTTTATAAAGAATAGTTTAAAGAAAATCATTTTGTAAAATTATACTAAAAAAAAATCTTATAAATTTAATTTATAATGCCTAGAATTAAAAATATGAGTAAATGTTTTAGATTATATAGTTTGTATTTAATTTAATGATAAATAATATTTTAACATAAAAAATCAGCATAAAAATATGTTTGTATTGATATCATATCAAAAGTGACCAATAAAACAAAAAGATGACTTTTAATCAAATTACAAGTAGCATATTTTATAATTAAGGCAACTAAGATTTTGGACAATTATAGAAGCAAAAAAAAAAGATCTTTAAGTCAAGTAAAGCAAGTTTTCATAGGAAAGAAGGAAAGTATTATTTATGTTAAAGGATAAAGAAAAGTGATTTTTTTTTACAAAAAAAAAAAGCAATCACAACAAAAAATGTAAAAGTTGAAGAGGGTAAGGATATTATGGTAATTTCAAGTTAGAAAAGAGAAAAGAATGAGATGGGGACAAGTCCAGGCCTGAGAGCTCTGCTGGGGGCTCCTCACTCACATTCTCTGTTTGGGTTGGGGAGAGAGAAAGGGCTTCACCCACCACTACAGGTACATTCTCAGTCCCACAGTCCAATCATGTTGCGCCACGTCATCTGTTAATCCCTGTAAAGCACGGACACATAAACATATCCCAATCCATCACAGTCTTAGGCTAGCATCTCTCTCTCTCTCTAAAACTAACCCTCCCAAGCAAAGTGAAACCCTTTCTCTCTCTCTCTCTCTCTGTCTACGTCGTCGTAAGCCATAGCCACCGCCGAGCTTGAGCTCGCCGCAGCTGGAACAGAACCCAATTGGGCTGGCGGCCGAAAGGGACGCACGCGGCGCGTTTCGTCGATGTATTCTAGCTTTTGTTAAAGGGAGTTCTTTTTTTTTGGGGGGGTGGGGTTGGAATTGTCTTAATCTCGAGGATCCGATTAAAGGTTGGGGATTTTAAGATTGAGTGTGGATTTTCTTTTGTGGGTTTGTGAGAACCAGGGGTGTGGAAATGTATGTGGTGCCTCCGCCTCAGCGTTCGGATCCGGGTTCCGGATCCGCCTTTGGGTCCGGTGATTTGAGGGTTTATCAAGCTTGGAAAGGCAGCAATGTGAGTTTGTTATTGCTTTTTTTATTATTTTTAATTCAAATAATTACTGGGTTTGTATCGATAATTAGCTCCCGTTTTAGAAGTTTAGTGATGTTTCTTTGGTGTTATGATTTTTACTGAGGATTCTTATGTTGTTGTTTTTCTTATTCATTGGCAGAAATTTTTTCTTCAAGGAAGGTTTATTTTTGGACCTGATGTGAGATCATTGGGCTTGACCATCTTCCTCATTGTTGCTCCTGTCACGATTTTCTGCATCTTTGTCGCCAAAAACCTTATTAATGACTGGGGTCATCACTGGGGAATATCAGTAATGGCTGTTGCTGTTATATTCACTATCTATGTGAGTTCTTCCTGTTTTTCCTTTGTAACTATATGTATGTTATAACTTTCTTTTAAGCAAAAATGTATTACCCGTCATGAAATGTTCCATTGAATAATAAAATATGTTTATGGAGATGGTTTTGCCCAATGATGTCATTATCGAAGTTAGGTTGCTAAGTATACCATAGATTTTTCTATGCGGTACCAAAGTAATCCACTTTTTTACATGTGCCTGTAGGCATGGCTGTTGTTATTTATCTCAAGGATTCAGTTTATTACATTCGTGTTTATTTCATAATTGGGTTTGATTGTCAATTCTTATACACTATATATTGTCAAGTTCTCAACAAGCTTGCACTTTGTACATTGTAACATTTAGTTCCAACAATTGTTGCCAGTTGCTGGATTCTAAAAATAATTACAATGTTCTGTTTTCAGGTATTAGTTCTTCTCCTCCTAACCTCTGGAAGAGATCCTGGTATTATTCCTCGCAATGCTCACCCTCCTGAGCCAGAAGGCTATGACGGGAGTATGGATGTTGGGGCTGGACAAACTCCACAACTACGCCTGCCTCGTATCAAGGAAGTAGAGGTCAATGGAATGACTGTTAAGATTAAGTATTGTGACACTTGTATGCTCTACCGACCTCCTCGCTGCTCTCACTGTTCGATATGCAATAACTGTGTAGAACGATTTGACCATCATTGCCCTTGGGTTGGGCAGTGTATAGGGCTGGTATGTGCTTCTTTATTTAGTATTGTGTCTTGCTATCTATACTGCACTTGCAATGGAATAATTACATTAGTATTTGTTTGTGTCATACTAGATGTTTATGAAATGGTATCAATGTGAAATAGTTCCAATCGGTTTCTTATACTTAATAGGGAAGGTCATATAATTAGTGCCTCAAACCTAGTGAGCTAGAGAAGAGTTTCATAATGATTTTGTTGAATATCAAAAACTTCCTGGACTCGCCCAAGGTGTCTCACACATTCTTGATCTTTTTATGTTATTTGTCAGAATGTAATATTGGGCAAGTTTTGTTTTTAACTTACTTTACTTGGTGCCATTTGTCATTTTACTAATATTGTATTTCTGACTGGTAATGAAGCCTAATCTGAACAATCATTAATTTGGTTGCAGCGAAATTATAGATTCTTCTTCATGTTTGTCTTCTCAACGACCCTTCTTTGTATATATGTATTTGCATTCTGCTGGGTCTACATAAGGAGAATTATGGCCGGAGAAGACATAACAATTTGGAAAGCAATGATAAAAACTCCAGCATCCATTGTGCTAATCGTTTACACTTTCATATCCATGTGGTTTGTTGGTGGTCTTACAGCTTTCCATTTATATCTCATCAGCACAAATCAGGTGAGAGACCTATAATGCCATACACTGTAACTCAGAGTTCATGCACCAATTTATTAGCAGAAATTTTGGTTGACTATTGACACGCATTTGCTTTTGCAGACTACATATGAGAATTTCCGATATCGATATGATAGGCGAGCCAACCCCTACAATAAAGGAGTTGTTGATAACTTCAAGGAGATATTCTGCACCAGCACCCCTCCATCCAAAAACGATTTCAGGGCAGTGGTGCCAAGGGAAGCCGGGTTTCCTCCTGGTCGATCTGGTGGTGGGGGCTTTATGAGTCCAAACATGGGAAAAGCCGTGGAGGACATAGAAATGGGAAGAAAAACAGTATGGGGAGACATGGGAGCAGGGGCTGACCATTTTGAGGGACAACTCAACAACAACGAGAGGGTGAATGTAAAGGAAGGCGACTTAGGCGAAGTGTCCCCTGATGTAAGGACTACAGTAGACGATGTGGCAGAGCGTGGTGGACACCCAAGGCGATCTAGTTGGGGAAGAAAAAGTGGAAGCTGGGAAATGTCACCTGAAGTTCTTGCTCTGGCTGCTAGAGTGGGAGAACCGAACCGTATTGGTGGGAGTACCAGTGGTAGTTTCGCCCCAAACGACAGTCGACAAGCGTAAGCAATAGAAGCTATGGAATACCACTGGATGATGTAACACAAAGAGGCATTTAATTGGGGAGATGAGATGGAGTGGTTTTGAGGTTAGCCATCTTCTGTGCTTGTTTATTCAACTCTCCCAGCATAAGATATTTCTGGCAATGTGGGGATTAACTTTGGCTGGATGTTTGTAAGTTTGGTTTGGTCTTTGTGCTTCTTCTAGGAAGGAAATGATGGTGTGTTGTATGAGTGAGCTTTCTTCTTCTGTCTTGATTTTTTTCTTCTTCTTCTTCTTCTTTTATTATTGCTGTTGTGGAATTAGTTAGCATCTAATTTTCTTGCAATTATGAAATTAGATCTCTTCCTCCTCCTATCTAGAAACAATAATTTGGAAATATATAAATTTTTTTTTCAGGGTAATCTTAAATTAATTTTAGTTGATGGGAAAGGTCATATGATACCTCATATAAAGTAACAAGTGGCCATAAAACTTGGCTTGTATATATGTTTGTGAACATAGTTTTATTAAGATCAATGCTAAATCTGGGAGGCTTTTCAATACTATTAAGTTGATACTGTTGACTGCATCATCGTTGATAGAAACGACATGAAAGCTGGTGTCGTTTTCTTGGGACTGTTAAGGGACGGCTCGAACTTCCAAAATACCTATGAATGGAAATTTACAACATCGTTAATGTAATAACGACAAAGGGAAATTTACAACATTCATTACAATAATATTTAATATATTACTATATATAAACATTATTATTTTTTAATACACTGTATACCAATTTTAAAATAATTATGATTTATTTTCTTTATCAAATTATATGATTTCATTTCTTTTTTTATAATATTTTAATTTTTTATTATTATATCATTGATGACCTTTTTTAAAATATTTTATTTGATTAAGAATATATTTTATATTAAATTGATGATGTCCGTTTTAAATGGGGTATTCCGTTACCTTTTGGTTCCATTTTTTTTTTGAAAAAAAAAAACCAATTTTTTAAATGGATTGTTATGTTTACTAACTTTTGTTTATTTAGTAGTATGATTATTATACGTTTTTGTATTATATTTTTGCTTTTATCAATTTGTTTATTTATTATTTTGAATTGTTTTTTCGTAGCTTGTTTATTTTTATTGATAGTACATATGTAATAAATTTTTATGTTAATTTAATTTTTTTGTGCATTAATTGTTGCAACTTTGTTTTTTATTTTTTTTATGAATGGACATTCAAAACATTTATATCAATTAATTTTAGTTTATTATTTTCAATTATTAATATTTTTCTATTTATATTTTTAGTATTTTGTTTAATTTTTTTTGTTCATCCAAAAAAATTAAACGTTATGTTTACTAACTTATGTTCTCTTTATTTTTCTGTATTTTATATTTGCAACATTATTTTTTTTTTACTGTATATAATAGAATAAACACTACTGTATATATTACGCATCTATATATTTTTATTTTTTTATATTTAATATTAAGGTTTATGGTTTTATATTTAATGTTATGTTTCATGATAATACGTTTACTAATATACAAATTTGTTTATATTAAATAATACATACAAAATGTTTATATCTGTATAATATTTACTATTTTCTGCACTAATATATTGAACAAATAACAAAATAAACATTTTTGTTGACTTGAACCATTTCAAATTTTTACAAAACACACTTTAATCTCCAAACCATTTTTTTTTGTAAAATTTAATATTAAAATATCACCATTAAATCATCTTTCTCTACAAAATGTAATATTTTCAATTTGCTTACTTTTTATTTATTTTCTGTAATTAATTTTCGTGATTTTTATTTCCATAATTAATTGGTAATATTATATTTGGAAAGTTCCTTGATATGATATATGTCTTTAGGCAGCAATGAATATATTTTTTTCATATATATATATTGTATATTATTTTGTAATTATGTTTTATTGTATTTGTTGTATATGCACAGAAAAAGCCGTAAAATACATAGTGATTTTTAGTTTTAATTTTTTTTTTTGGGGGGGTGTATCTTTCAATTAACGGATAATAAGGGTGGAATTTTAATTTTTTGGGGGTATAGTTAATATCATGAGTAGTTTACAGTTAGAGTAATTAATAATAATAATATTTTGAAAAAAAAAGTCAAACAGAGTGAGGGAATTACGAATTTAGTCAACTATTTACCTAGAGTAGAGTAGGCTATTAACACAGGGCAGATTTGTTGGAAGTTAAATAAAGACATTTTTGATAGTTCATCTAACCTGGTCAAAAAGTCATGAGTCAATCAATAACAATCAAGAAAAATATTAATTTATAAATTCAAATAATATCTCATGGAATTACAGCTAAAATACATTTTTGATACAAAAAAGGAAGTCAAATTATTCAAAAATGTTAATTAAGGATAAAAAAATCTTTAATTTACTAGCGATAAATGTGAACGGATATTATTTATTAAGAAAAACATCCCCTTTTTCACCTTATTAATTAATAGGATCTCATAAAAGTGTTCATTTATTTATTTTTAGAAAATATTTTGTAAAAGCTGTATAATAATTTATTTTTGGAAATAAAATAAAATAAAGAGAATATTAATAAGAGGGAATAAAATAATGAAAGCATTGGACTACTACTTCTACTAAGGAGAGGAGACTCATATCAAATCATATCCTCTTCTATGTCTGAGCTCTAAAAGACTCTAAAGCTTAAAGCTTTGCTTTGTCACTTGTTAATGGTTTTGTTCTTCTTCTTGTTGAGTCTCAAGGCCAATGTAGGAGTGTGAAATCTGGCGAATCAGGTTGGTTTTTCAACACTGTTTGTGTGGCTTGAATTGTCTCTTTGATAGTAAATTTCTAGATTTTGATGTCAGTTTTTTTATTAGTTTGGAGTATTTTTTATGTTTTGTTCTTTAAAAGACAGATATAGAATATGTATAAGAACCAACTGCAGGAGATAGCACAGAGAAGCTGTTTCAATCTACCTTCCTATACTTGCATCAGACAAGGCGTTGACCATGCACCAAGATTCAAAGCTTCTGTCAATTTCAATGGCGAGATCTTCGAAAGCCCAAACTATTGCCCCACGCTGAGGCAAGCCGAGCACGCGGCTGCCGAAGTGGCCCTCAATGTCTTGTCCACCAGAGGCCCTTCGAGGACTCTAACTGCAAGAGTTCTTGTAAGTTTTCATATGTTTTTGTGTGTATATATATCTGTGTGTGTATTGGTCTCATTTTGGTTTTTTCTTCTAAGGACGAGACTGGTATTTACAAGAATCTTCTGCAAGAAACTGCTCACAGAGCTGGGCTGAGGCTGCCTGTGTACACCACTGTGAGATCAGGTCCTGGCCATGTACCAACTTTTGCTTGTACTGTGGAGCTTGCTGGTATGACTTTCACTGGTGAATCTGCCAAAACCAAGAAGCAAGCTGAGAAGAATGCTGCTATTGCAGCCTGGTCTGCTTTGAACCAAAGTAAGTTCTCTCATGTTTTTTAGCTTTAAAATTTTCTTTTTGTTTTTTTGTGTGTGTGTGTGTGTGTTTGTACCTTTGACATAATTAATCAGGATATGTTTATTTTATGTTTTTTGAAACAGTGCCGAAATTGGGTTCGTTGACAACCAAACAAGACAGTCATGAAGAACAAGCGAATGTGACGAGAGTTCTCTCGAGTTTTAGACCCAAAGATGATGGAAAACAAGTGAGGAAGAGAGATCCAAACCCACCAAAGAAAATCTTTAAAGGTCATCATAGGGACAACAATATTGGCTCTTCTTCTTCATCTTCTTCATCATCAAGCTCAAATATTTATTCCCAAGATGAGAGATTGAAGCTCATGGAGATGATAAAGGAGTTGAGTCAAGAAGATTCAATACTTAAATATAACACCTTTGCTTCTCTTCTTCCTCCACCTCCGCCAAGAACAGTTTCAAAGATCTTACCCCCAACAACTAGGCCAATCCCAGTTCAAGTAAGAAGCAGATCATCACCATACTTGATTCAAACTCCATTGGAAGACCACCATAAGAAAGATGAGGAACAATGGCTTGGCACAAAACCAAGTGTTATTAAACCATGTCATCATCCACTGTCATCAAATCTCAATCCTTATACTACAACAACAACATCATCAGCATCAGCATCATCAGGAATTAAGTCAAGTCACCTATCAAGAACCATGTTCAGTGGTCAGTCTCGTCCTCACAGAATAGCCCCAGCAGTTCAAATAAGGTCAGTGATACCAGTCTGTGCAGCAGCACCAGTAACAAACTCAGCTACCACTACTACAAAACCAGGAGCAGAAGAGGTCTCATCATCATCAGTTGCTACTACTGCTTCTGCTAAGTTCAATAAACCACAGTTTAGTCTGCTTGGTTCCGAGTTCAACAAGTTACAATTATGAGATTATATATCTAAAAACAACCTCGTAATAAAGATTTTTCTTCATGGTTTTCCTTTGTTTTTACTAGCTTTGTATTTTGTTTTGTTTTCTAAACTTGCATTAAATGACTATAAGTTAAGCTTATTGTAAGTATTATGAGTTGTCGCTAATCAATCAGTCAGTGTTATCTCATATGGTACTGAGCACTTTAACGCGACAAATGACACTCTATTAAGAGTTACTATTAAGAGTTAAGAAAGTGGAAAAGTAGATGAAATGAGAGTTTGGTAAAAGGGAATGGTGTTTGTGTATAAAGTTTCAAACTTGACATGTGTTATTAAGTGAGGAGAGAGAGAGAGCAATAAATGACATGTGTAGGAGTGGTTTGCATTGCAGAGGATAAGAAAGGGTGAACAAAACAATGGGGTAGGCATTAATGGAGGGTAAGGGTGAAGACGAAGAAGAGACAATTGTAGTGAGTGATTAACGCATGCAATTAATTTCTTACTCAGAGAAATTCAATGGTCCTGACTTCACCATTAATACTCCAACTCTCTCAAACCCTCCTATCCTTTTCTTATCTTCTTTTTATTACCCTCTCCTTCTCCTCTTAGCTTTTTACATAATCATTTTTTACATTGTTCTCTTAATTGATTCTCGTAAACATATTGGAATAGAAATGGATTGAATAGACTCTTTCAAGTTCATACATGTTGATTGAAAATCACCACCACAAACTCAAATCAAACTATAATCATATTTAAACAATTAGAACTTAAATATTATGGGGGGTGTTTGGTATGGGGTAAAGTGAAAGTGGGAATGAGAATCTAAAGCACATTTTATTTTTGGTTCAATTTTTTTTAGGGGTAAAGCTAATAATTTTTTTGGGACCCACATGTATTTTAAGGGTAAAGTGAGTCATTTTATAAACTTGAGTTTAATATTACCTCTATCTTTAATTCTCTTTACACTTTCTAAAGTCACTTAGGGTCTGATTGGTTCGCGATTAGAAAACTGTATTTTTGAAAAGTGGGATTCTGAAATGAAAATCTGAATTTAGTGACTGAAAACATGTTTCTGAAAATGTGATTGGTTTAATGTCAGTAAACTGTTTTTGAGTTTTAAAAAACTGAATCTGTGATTGAGATTAAATTTGAAAATATAACAGAAACTGAATATGTGATTGGTTTAGCTGAAAGTAAAATTTAATTATATTGATAAATTAAAATTTAATAATATTGCATTAATTAAATTCATAACAATATTGCATTGTCATTAACTTTGATTTTTTTTATATTAAAGTTATATTTTTTTAGGACACGATTGATTAGTGATTTAAAAATTGTATTTTGAAAAAGTATGATTCTGAAAAAAGAATCTAGATTTAGTGTCTGAAAATATGTTTATGAAAATGTGATTGAATGTATTGTCTGTAGAGGTGATTTCCTACAATTGATTAGATGGGCACCAGCAACCTGTCAATAACAAAAAGAAGAGAGACGAGAGTTCAATTGGGAGCACCGGTGGGGTGTCAGCCAAAGGGACTCCGACGCTCAAGTCAGTCGGGTTGTAACGAGAGCTAATAGAAAGTAATAAAATTAAGATATAAATAGTCGAAATGATGATGGATGAAGGAGTCGTAAAATGGTCAGAGTGACGGTGGCGATGACGGAGGAGTCAAGCGACTAGGTCAGGTCCAATCAGACTGACTAATTAGTCTTGCTTGACTGGATTGCTCAGAAATAGAGTAGCCTTCGTTTCAATTAGAGAGTAAAGAAAGTTCAGTGATTATTTGATGCCTTTTCTCAACCTCTGATGGTCTTATTTATTGTCCTCCTTCTCGTTCCGTCCTCCTCCGTCTTTCTCCTTCGTTTGACTCGCTCCAAGTGGTTTTATTCCGAGATTCTTGGCGAACGTGATGGGAGCCTTGACTGTTTCAAGGTCCCTGGCTGACTGAGTGTATCCGAATTCGGGTCCGGGTATGGTTTTGGGTAATTGGATGGTACTTTGTATATGCGAGCCTATTTTACATGGGCTTTGGGCCTTCTTGGCTAGTTAGATAGCTTATTGGGCTGACTGACTGCTTGTTGGACTATTATTTTTCAAGTATACGAATTTTGTCCACTACAGTTTGTCCCTCACTCTTTGGTATAGAATTCATTCTTTTATCAAAGAGTAAAAAAGAAATTAATTCCATCAGAATTTATCCATTTTCCCAATAGTTACAGAATATGCATTGACTCAATTTACCTTTTTCAGAAATTATTCACGGGGGTCTCGCTGAGTGATGCGTTCCTATGCATCCGGCCGAGTAATGAGCACATATGCATCCGGCTGTCCGAGTGGATTGCGGATGCGCGCGGGCCTGGTTGGCCGACCGGCTGCTTGGGCCGACTGGATGCTTGGGCCGAACGGCCTTCTGGCCTAGTGGTCCACGGGGTGGCCCTGAGGCATGGCCGGGTGGGTCACATGTTGGCCGACTGAATGGGCTGCACGAGCCGAGTGTTCCTCCGGGAAGGCCGAGTGTTTCGTTGGCATGGCTGATTGCTCCTCCGAGTGCTTTACCGGGGTGGCCGAGTGCTTTGTCGGCATGGCTGAGTGCTCCTCCGGGTGGGCCAAGTGCTTCGCCGGGGTGGCCGAGTGACTCGTGTGTTTGGGCCGAGTGGTCTGCCGAGGAGGTAGTGTGTCCGGGGGAGATGGCCGAGTGGGCCTAGTGCGCTCAATGTGAATTTTCATTTGTCTCTGAGACTTTAAGTGTCCTTAGGAAGTTAAATCCTTTTTGGTAGGGCCACCTGATGGTTGACACTTGGCACTAATCGGGTGGATTTGTGTGCCTATATAAGGGTGGTTTGTTTTTACCATTGCATTCATTTGTGGAAGGCTTGGAGAGGAGGTGCAAGGTGTGGAGTAAAAGAGCTTCTCAAGAGGTAAGTTTTCTCTCATTTGTTTTCCTTTCAATGTCCTTATGCATGTTCTTTGTGTTCTTCGTGTTCTTCGTGCTAGGTTAGTTTATTCAACTGTTATTTTTGTTTGATCCTGTAGATTTTCTGTTTGCATTTGATCTGATTGCAATGGTGGCATATGAATTTCTGTTGTTTAGGCGTATGTCTAATTCATGTGTTTCTGTTCCTTGAGCTGAGTGGTATGTCTGACTGATTAGTAGAGACTTATAGGCTGACTGCTGTTTAACTAATTTGATATAGTAGTCTGTTTTGCCTCGTTTAATCATATGTTTTTTATGTTTGGTCCGTCTGACTGATTGATTGATGAGTCGTCCAGCGCTTCTTGATTGTGTATCGAGCTAAATATTCTTCATGTCTTTTTTGTGTTCCTTAAGGCTTAGCTGTTGTTTTGCTCTAGGTGATCAGCTCATTATGTCTACAAGTAGGTGTGATAGTCACGCTGATTCAGTCTGTCGACTGTCTTGTTCGTTTAGTGAAGAAGATTTTAGTTCTCTCTTTCAACGTTCTGCTGAGATGGTTGATTGCAACCGAATTACAGTAGTAGAATTGGGGGGTCGTCCTTTAGGTGATATTACTGGAAGGGGAATAGATTCTAACGAACCTATTGATGGTGGTATGCCGGGTTCTGGTAGTATGCTTAGTTCTAATCCTAGGTCTTCCATAAGTTTAGGTGAGTTGACCTATCTTCGTCGTCATTATGAGATCCCTGATACCATCAGTCTGCATGCTCCTGCTAAGGCGGAGCGGCCTGACTGGCACTTACCTGGTTGGGTGTGTCTGTATGAACTTCCCTTCAAAGAAGGGCTTCGGTTTCCTATCCCCCGTTTAGTCGTTGAGTTGTGTGAGTACCACGAGATTTCGCCCGGACAACTAATGCCAAATTCATGGCGGATTTTGATGTCTCTCGAAGTCCTTTGTGAAAGGCACAAGATAACACTTGGGGTGGCTGACTTGTTGAGAGCTTACTACTTGAAGGCACACCTTAATGACAAAGGTAGGTACCAGTTAACAACTAGGGGGAAGGACCCTCCTTTAATTATTAGTTTGAAGAGTGGAGATAAGAGGTGGAAGGACCGTTACTTCTTCGTCCCTTTCGTCTCGTTGGGGTTACCTGCTGATAGTAGGATACCTTGTTCATGGTCTCCTGCATGTGAGTCTTTTATGCTTGCCTACTAATCTGTTTCCTTGCATATACATGTTGTTGTTGTTTTTATTTTATTTTGTGTGCTGATACTTCTATCATTTTGCAGGTAGGCTTCGAGTTGAGTACCTTTGGGATTCGAGGGAGTCTTCTGGTCGACTTAAGAGTATTCTTGCTATTCCTGAGGCGGAGCGTGAGTGGAGTGATTTGTTGTCTGAATCGAGTCTTCGTCAGAGTTCTTTGTGGCGCTCTGTTGAAAAACTCCCTGAAGGTATTCCTCTTCTACAGAGTCCTGATAATCCTCGTGTTGTGTTTATCAAGAGAAGTTTAGAAGTCTTGGGATATACTCCCAATTTTTTGACTGAATTGACGACAAGTGAGCGGTTGTTTGCAGACGTAGCTATGTCCCGACCCTTTACACTTCCTCTAACCGGTTCCAATGCCTTGGAACGTTTGCGTCAAGCAAAGAAATCGTCCGTTGGGAGCTCAGAAGCTGATAGAGAGGTTGTCGTGTGATGCGTGTCGTATTGCGTACCAAATTTAACAAATATTTTATTTACTCTCAAACCAATTATTTAGTATAACGGCAAATAGAGGTCGAACCCAAGGGAACTATATTCAGTTTATTATTCACAAAAGCTTAACAAAGTTAAATTGGAAAGGGTGGTTTTGGAAAGTAAAAGTAAAAGCAAAAATTAAGAAAACAATTGATAGCAAGAAGAGATTAACAACGATTTTAAAGATGGTTAAGAATTATTCTCCACCTCAGACCGTCATGCAATTATATCAATAATGAATATTATTCCGATTCCCAATTAAACTATTAACCCTACAGATAACGCTTAAGCAGTCAATTATCTCAATCTCCCTATCACAATCAATTACGGCTAAGCGCTCAATAATTAATTCTTTTTACCAAACAACAAACCTATTAAGCATACGATTCATTTAATTTAGTAAAAGCATTAACAACAGTGGAGATAGGTTAATCTAGGCAATAAATCAATGAAGCATTTAATTCATTTAACCTAGGTTCTATTCTTCATCACAATCAACAATGTTTTTGACCACATCATCAATTGCAATTTATCACAAACACTTAGAATCCTAAACTATTAGGTGAATAGAAATTCTAAGATGACAGTAAATAATGCAAGCCCTAATTAGTTGTACACCCTAACAAGGAATCACAATATTTCATACAATAGGCATAGAAGAATAGAAGCAATTTAACATTATGGAAATCAAGAACAATATTCACATCTCAAATCAAACATTCATGTCTGGGTTTTGAATAACCCTTAACCTAAAAGAAACTTAGCCAACAATCATGATTAAAAACATAACCAGAATCAAAGAATAAAAGAGTTTAGAGAAGAAGAAAACTATTGAAAAGGTTGAATGCGATCCTCCTTCTTCTCCTCCGCTCTCTCTGTGTTCCTCCCTCTAAAATCGTGTATCTAAAACTTAATTCACGAATATGACCTAATCCCCCTTTTATTTCCCGTCTAAAAATTAAGAAAAATCGAATTTGGATTTGAATTTTAACGCGTGCCGCGGCATCCATATTTCCTTGCCGCGGCACGAGGCTTCAGATATGCGATATGGGCTTTGCGTGCCGCGGTATGCAACTTTCCTTGCCGCGGCACGAGACTCTCTGTTTCTCTTGTAGCGGCAGGGACTTTTCTCTGTAGCGGCAAGGACCTTTCTGATTTCCCTCGTAGCGGCAGGGACTTTTCCCTGTAGCGGCAAGCTTTCAGATTTCTGTACTTTTGTTCTTTTCTCGATTTTTCTCCTCTTTAACACTTTACTCCAATGGTTAGAATCCTACAAAATCATCATTCAACCAAAAATCATCAAAAATATACAATTATCCTTAAAAATAATAATTTAGATTAAATGAATCAAATTAACAAAACGATTCTAGCTATCCCCAAACACACTACTTATGAACACAAAATCTGATAAGTAGAAAGGTAAACTTTATACAAAAATATACTTATCAAATTCCCCCACACTTAAACTTTGCTAGTCCCTTAGCAAACCCACTAGACTCTAAACAAAACTAAAAACTATCACAGAGGCGGTCTCACTGAATACGATGATTGTCTCAGAGAATTTCACTAAAATATTATGCTATAGTGACTTTGAATTTCATAACCATCAGATTTTCAACTCCCAAATTGATGAACCACTTGAAATTTGCCTTAAACCACGAGTTATAACAGTCATACTTACCAGTTCACTTGAATCAAGATGAATTTATACATGTCGTTTTATTCAAAAAAAATTTAAGCAAACTAGCCCCTCATCAGAAAATGAATATATATATAAAGGGCAACCACTCCATAGACACTAACCAATTACTCTCCACTAATATAAACACACAGAATCAAGAATCAAAAGGTCTTTATCAGCTTATAATGGATGGCTAGGGTACAGGGTAGATGAGAAAGATACATTTTAGGCTCATATTGCACCATAGCATACCTAATACATATACTTTTCTATTTCTACTTTGGATATTCTTCAACAATTCCCTCATAAATTTCATACATTGTTGATCTCTCTATTTTCCCCCACACTTATTTTCATGCAAGAAAAAAAAATTTCTTTTCTTTTTCTCTTTTTGCTTTTAACATATTTCTTGGGGATAAATAGGAGATCTTTACACTTATAACCACATCATAAACAGAAACTCTTACTATACTTTTTTTTTTTTTTTTTTTTTTTCTTTCTTTCTTCTCTTTTTTTTTTTTTTTTCATATAACCTCTCATCCCATAGTAGAAATTTAACTAGCTAAGCCATGGTGCAATGGGTTATCAACACAGATAAAGAAAAAGAAAGAAGTTTAGGGTCATCGAAAAAAAATATATGGTCAATAAGGCCCAAAACAGGGAACTAAGGATACATTATTGATAAGGTAGGCTTGAAAGGCTCAAACGATCCAAAGAAATTGCCTTTATCATTTTCCTAATTCTGTGCACTTATGATTTCGCCTCAAGCAATTTACTAGTGTGTTCTAGAGTGGCGGGGCTAAGTTGTATATATCTATATTTCTTTTCTTATTTTTTTTTTTTTTTTTTTTTTTTTTCGACATGCATAAACTATTCCTAAAACAAGTAAGTAGCAAATCTATCTGTAATAAATCGCTATTTAAATCACAAAAGTAGTCATCAAAACAGGAGTCAATCACACGAATCATAATCTATCCATCATCTTCTAGCATTCAAGTTTAGTGTCACTCATAAACTCATCATCGACCATTGCATTCAATAAGACCAGCCCAAGACACAAGACAAAATAACACACACACAAACATTTATAAACAAAGACAATTAACCAGACAAACAATTTGTTACCCGTCCCCCACACTTAAATTGAACATTGTCCTCAATGGAGATAAGTACAAATTGAGACAAGAACAGTAAATAAAAGAAAAATAAGAAAATAAAATAAAAGAAAAGAAAATAAAAGAAAAATAAGAAAATACGAAAAAAGAAAACTCCCTCATCAGTTGCGACTAAAAGTGTCATCCTCATCATAGTTGAACTCCTCTGTGCCAGCTGCTTCATCAGCATCTCCATATTCCTGAGTGTTACTCGGCTGTACTGGAACAGCTGGAGGATAAGGTGGCAACCAATTTGGGGCCGGTGGGAATGCAGACATATCCGCCCCTAAATAGGTTTGCTGCATCCTGAAGCATAGGTCTTGATAAGCAGCAATCTCCATCATCCGTTGGTTGTGGGCCACCATTTCATCATGATATGCTCGCATGTCAATGCGAGCTCGGTAAAGTTCCGTCTCCATGGCGGCAACCCGATCAGTAAGTGACCTGGATCGGCCTGTGTGAGGCTGCACAGGTGCATGTGAAGAAGATGCAGGTTGCTCAGAAGATGTGGCTGCGGGTTTGTCAAACCGCTGAATAGTATTCCAGTCAATGATATGCATTGGGTTTATGACCTCTTCATTATCATTCCAGCGCACACCGGCTTTCTTGCATAAGTCTGTGATTAATGAAGGATGGTAGAACCCGTACTGTGTGCTAGCCATACTCTTCAGAATAGAGGCGTGAATGATCTTGCCAACGTCAATAGTCTCGTTGGTCATAATAGCCCTCAACAAATTCCCACAGGCCAAATCAACTGTTCCAAAATGTTTTGTTGGGAATAGTTTTGCCCCAACAAAACGATGCCATGCCTTAAGTTCATAGTCCATATACTTGGACTCCAGTTTGTGTGACAAGGCATTCTCTGTCGCCCTCCACCGTGCTCCTTGAATGCCAATAGCTTGGATAATGGCATTAGGATCCAGATTTGATTCAGAAGCATTAAATTCGTCATTGGGAATGTCTGGCAAGCCATAGTAACGGTTAATGGCAGAGGCAGAATAGGTAACGGAAACACCCCTAACCATTACCTGTAAATTCTTGCGGTCGATTGCATTAGCATAGAACTCACGAACAATCGAAACAACCGCGGGCTGTGGTTGGGCACACAGTCTTTGCCAACCCCTCTGCTCGATGATACTCATCAACCTTGGGTAAGGATGATGCATGTCTAGATCAAAGCCCCGTTCTGCCACCCATGCCTTCTTCTTATCAATGGCATCCTTGTAGCTTTCAAACGCTTCTTTAGAAGTGAATTTCTTTGCATCATACTTGACTTTGGCTGTGGTAGACGGGCCTGCATGGTCAGTGCGTGATCTCTTGCTCGACATTATATTACAGGCAATAATTGAGGATTAACGGCTTCAAAGTGGTAATGAGTAATAATTAATGGCACAGCACAGAGTAGAAGATGTAACACGCTCAAATCTGACTATTCAACTCACTGTGGCATTTCATCGAGCATGTAGAGTGCACTTTTTAAACTTCAGAGATCACAAGTTTATGGCTTGATCAACTACCCCCAAGATGTAGATACACTCAATATACACGCATTTTCACCAGAAATCAAAATCAAAGAAGGAGATCCAACAAAACCCGTTCACTCTAATAATGGGTTTGAATGATGCCAAGTCTCAAACAAAGGAGGGCAAATGAGAATATTACCTTGAATCCAGTTAAAAGCTGTGATAATGTGCTTGATTACTCCTTGATTCCTTGCAAAGACTTCCAAATGAGCATGAATTGAAGAGAAGAAGAATAGGTGGCAAATGATGATGAACTTGAGGAATGGGAATGGATGATGGGTATGGTGGGGTGAGGCAATGATGATGGTTTAATGAGGATGGTGAGGTTTGAGGAGGATGAGGATTAGAGTAGAATGTGATGACGTTTAATGGAGATGGGAGTGGTCTTTAGGGCTGAGGAGAAGAAGAAGAGAGTGGGGATTGTAAGATAGGTTTGTGTTTTGAGAGATGGGTGAGTGAATGGGAAAAATGAAAGAAAAAGGGGGTTTTAGGGATTTCTGGGCGCGTGCCGCGGCAGGGGGTTTTACGTGCCGCGGCACAGAACTCTCGGATTTGGGAGTTCTGAACGTACCGCGGCAGGGCTTTTCTGTGCCGCGGCAGAGGGGTCTTGGCCTGGGGGATGTGCATAACGTGCCGCGGCAGGCAATTTTCTGTGCCGCGACACAGTGGTCTCGGGTTCGGGCCTTCGTATCGTGCCGCGGCAAGGCTTTTATGTGCCGCGGCATGGTGCCTTTTTATGCATTTTCTTACTTCTTTTTTTTTTTTTTTTTTTCACGTTTTTCACGGTTTAAAGAGAGAATCAGAGTACAGAAAAAAAAATTGAAAAAAACTAAATGTTTAACTTAAAAATAAAAATAAAAATAAAGAAAATAACTAAAACTGAAAACAATAAAGATGGCTACGTTTAACGTCGCTAGCTCGACTCAGAACTTCAATCTTCATCAACATAAACTGGGTCTTCAAGGTACATCACATGAACTTGCTCCTCCTTGGCCATTGACTCATAATAAGGCTTCAGTCGCTGGCCATTCACCTTGAAAGACTTCCCCGTGCTTGGGCTTACAACTTCGACCGCTCCATGAGGAAAAACCTTAGTAACAATGAACGGACCTAACCAGCGAGACTTCAACTTCCCAGGAAAGAGTTTAAGGCGAGAGTGATACATGAGGACTTTCTGACCTTCCACAAAGCTCTTCCGAAGAATATGTTTGTCATGAAAAGCTTTGGTTTTCTCCTTATAGATTTTCGCGCTCTCATATGCTTCATTGCGTATTTCTTCTAACTCATGCAATTGAAGCATTCTTTGTTGTCCTACAGCAACCGTGTCCAAGTTACACTTCTTTACAGCCCACCACGCCTTATGCTCTAGCTCCACCGGTAGATGGCAAGGTTTACCATACACCAACCGATAAGGTGACATACCGATAGGTGTTTTATATGCCGTTCGATACGCCCACAAGGCATCATCAAGCCTTGTACTCCAATCTTTCCGGTTTGAATTTACAGTTTTCTCAAGGATCAATTTGATTTCACGATTAGAAACCTCCGCTTGCCCGTTGGCTTGTGGATGATAAGCAGCTGTCACCTTGTGAGTTACACTATAGCGTCGAAACAATGCTTCTATACTCTTGTTGCAAAAATGAGTGCCTCGATCACTAAGTATAGCCTTAGGTGTACCAAAACGCACAAAAATGTTAGAGCGAATGAAATCCACTACTGTTTTTGAATTGTCCGTTCTAGTGGCAATCGCTTCCACCCATTTAGACACATAGTCTGTTACCCACTCGTTGACAACGATCACATGCCTTACAATAAGCATAAGCATCTTTGAAAATTGTGGGCCAATAGAAACCGCTGTCAAATATCTTACGAGCTGTCCTCTTAGGTCCAAAGTGTCCACCACAAGCATAAGCATGACAAAAAGCAAGGATGGAACGAAATTCAGATTCCGGTACACATCTACGAATGATTTGATCAGTACAATACTTCCAAAGATAAGGTTCATCCCATATATAGTGGCGAGCATCATGCTTAATCTTGTTCCGTTGTGCTTGTGTGAGATCACTTGGTAACTCCTTTGAAGCAAGGTAGTTTACAATGTCGGCATACCAAGGAATAACTTCTTGCATGGCAAGGAGTTGCTCATCTGGAAACCGCTCATGCAATGGTAAGAACTCCTCCTCCCGAATCAACCGACTCAAGTGATCAGCCACTAGATTTTCCGAGCCGCTTTTATCTTTTATCTCCAAGTCAAACTCTTGTAACAATAAAATCCACCGAATAAGTCTTGGTTTTGCCTCCTTCTTTGCTAGCAAATATTTAAGAGCAGCATGGTCGGTATATATGATTACTTTCGTCCCAATCAAATAAGAACGGAACTTCTCCAAAGCATAGATAACCGCCAATAGTTCCTTCTCAGTGGTAGAGTAATTTAACTGTGCATCATTTAGAGTTCTAGAAGCATAGTAAATCACATGAGGAAGCTTACCAACCCGCTGCCCTAGGACTGCACCCACTGCATAATCACTAGCGTCACACATAAGCTCAAAAGGCAACTCCCAATTCGGTGGCTGGATAATAGGAGCTGTAGTCAAAGATTCTTTCAATATATTAAAGGCCAGTAGACACTTCTCATCAAACTCAAACTTAACATCCTTTTGGAGGAGCTTGCACAGTGGCGTAGAGATTTTAGAGAAGTCCTTTATAAATCGTCGATAGAAACCCGCATGACCAAGAAACGACCGTATTTCCTTGACACTAGATGGAGGTGGTAAAGACCGAATGAGATCAACTTTGGCCTTGTCCACTTCAATTCCTTTTTCTGAGATAACATGTCCCAAAACAATCCCCTGCTGTACCATAAAATGGCATTTCTCCCAATTCAAAACTAGATTGGTCTCAATGCAGCGTTTGAGAACCAAAGTAAGATTATGCAAGCATTTATCAAATGAATCGCCATATACACTGAAATCATCCATGAATACCTCAATAATGCTCTCAATGTAATCTGAAAAGATACTAACCATACATCTCTGAAATGTAGCAGGAGCGTTGCATAAACCGAATGGCATTCTCCGAAAAGCAAATGTGCCAAAGGGACATGTGAAAGTCGTCTTCTCCTGATCTTCTGGGGCTATGACAATCTGATTATACCCCGAATAACCATCTAAGAAACAGTAATAGGGGTGGCCAGCCAATCTCTCGAGCATCTGATCAATGAATGGTAGGGGGAAGTGATCCTTTCGAGTTGTCGAATTTAGCTTGCGGTAATCAATACACACCCGCCACCCTGTTTGAACTCGAGTTGGAACCAACTCATTCTCATTATTCTTCACCACAGTAATGCCAGACTTCTTGGGTACCACTTGAACTGGACTCACCCATTTACTGTCAGAGATTGGGTAAATCACACCCACACTAAGGAGCTTCAGAATCTCCTTCTTCACAACTTCCATCATTGGTGGGTTTAATCTCCGTTGCGCCTCACGTGTTGGCTTAAACCCTTCTTCAAGTAAGATTCGGTGCATGCACATGGAAGGGCTAATCCCCTTAATATCCGCTATAGACCAACCAATGGCTGTTTTATACTCTCGGAGTACTCTCATTAATTTGTCTTCTTGGCCTTGGTTAAGATTTCTTGCAATTATAACAGGAAGTGTCTCGTTCTTCCCCAAGTAAACATATTTGAGATGCTCCGGAAGAGGCTTCAATTCAAGTGTAGGAGCTTGAATAATTGATGGCTGCAATTTATCATTAGAAATCGGCAAATCAAGAAATGCAACCTTCTTAAAAGTCTTGTCAAAACCACTATTGAGTGTGGTTATGACATCCATGATCTCATGAGACAAATCTTCATCGGTCAACACAAGATGCTCCCTCAACACAACCTCCAAATCATCTTCACTATGCAAATCTAAAACTCGTTGAGAAAGACTATCCAACACATCAATAGAGTAAACAGCGTGCACATCACTTGGATATCTCATAGCTTCAAAAATATTAAATCGAATAGTTTCCCCATCAAATTCCATGGTCAACGTACCGTCATGCACATCAATTTTAGTTCTCGCAGTTTTCATGAATGGCCTTCCCAACAAAATTGGAGTGGAGCATGGAATAGATTCATCTTCCATATCAAGAACATAAAAATCAGCTGGAAACACCAATTCATTAACTTGAACTAAAACATCTTCTATTACACCCCTGGGATAAGCATTCGACCTATCAGCAAGTTGAATAATCACCCCCGTTTCTTCAAGTGGACCGAGATTCAATGAAGCATAAATGGAGAATGGCATGACATTGATAGAGGCTCCCAAATCCAACATACACCGCTCAATTCTTTTATTCCCAATAGTGCAAGGGATAGTAAAAGTACCAGGATCCTTACACTTTGGTGGAAGCTTCTTTTGTAGAACTGCGGAAACATTCTCCCCCACACTAACTTTTTCATTACCCCTCAACTTACGCTTATTAGTGCACAACTCTTTCAGGAACTTGGCATAGCGCGGCACTTGTTTAATAGCATCAAGAAGAGGAATATTCACTTCTACCTTTCGGAATGTATCAAGAATCTCCTTGTCAACCTCTTCCTTTTTTGTCTTTTTCAGTCTGCTTGGGAATGGAGGTGGAATGACAATAGTAGGCTTAGGCCTGAGTTGTGTAGGGGTGGTTGGCTTTGGTGGAACATCATCATTGACTGAGCAATCAACTTGTGGCTTGGATGACAATGTACTGGGCACTGGCGGATTAGGTGGATCATATTGCGTCCCACTACGCAAAGTTACTGCACTAGCATTCTCTTTGGGATTCATCTCAGGTTGTGAAGGCAATTTATTTGACAGATGAGCCTCCAACCGGTTATATGATGCCGCTAATTGTCCCACCTGATTCTCCAAACTCTTGATGGAAGCTTGGGTGGTTTGCTGAAATTGAAGAGTATTTGTGGCAAGAGCATTGATTAAATCCTCAGTAGAAGGTTTAGCATTTGGTGGTGGAGCAGCCTGCGGTGGTTGTGATGGTCTAGGTGCATAATTATTTGGAGACCTCTGTTGTGTAGTGAAACCAGGTGGTCTTGCTGCTGTTGGTTGTGGAGCTAGTTGTTGTTGATTCCCATATCGAAGGTTTGGATGATCACGCCAGCCAGGATTATAGGTTTGTGAAAATGGTTCATAATACATCTGACGTAATTGACCAGGAAAATTTCCTACAGCGTTAACACCCTCAGTTTCTCCCTCGACTAGAGTGGGGCACGTATCAGTAGGGTGCCCCACTACTTGACAGATTCCACATGGCCGCACCTGTTGGCCCAAAGCTAGTTGTTGTACCACTGAAGTCAATTGAGCTATCTGTTGACCAAGTTGATTATCAACAGTAGTTTGCACCTCGTTAACCCTTCTTGAAGTTGACATATGCTCCTGGCGAATACCAAACTGTTGGGAATTAGCTGCCATATTAGAAATCAAGCTCCTGGCTGCTGCAGGAGTCTTGTCCACTAGTGCCCCTCCACTGGCTGCATCAATCATACTTCTGTCCAACGACAGTAATCCCTCATAGAAATATTGAATCAATAGTTGCTCACTGATCTGATGGTGAGGACAACTAGCACACAACCGCTTAAAGCGCTCCCAGTAATCGTAGAGTGATTCTCCCACAGCCTGCCTGATGCCACAAATTTCTTTCCTTATACTCCCCACTTTAGACGCTGGAAAATACCGCTCCAAAAACAAGGTCTTCATAGTGTTCCAGGTCTCCACAGTACCAGGGGGGAGATAATACAGCCACTCCTTTGCTGAATCCTTTAGAGAGAAAGGAAAAGCTCGGAGTTTTATTTGTTCTTCTGTCACTGAGGCTGGCTTCATACTGGAGCATACAATATGGAACTCCTTGAGATGATTATTCGGATCCTCACCAGGCAGCCCATGGAACGATGGCAATAGATGAATGAGGCCCGACTTAAGCTCAAAATTCACATCAAGAGGTGCATATTGAATGCAAAGCGGTTGTTGATCAATATCTGGCGCAGCCAACTCTTTCAATGTCCTATTTTGTGCCATATCTCTGTAAGATGTAATAGAATCGTCTGAATCTGAGTCGTGAGATGGTAAGGGCACTTTCACAGGATCCACTTGATGAGCAAGACGTTGAAAGAGTGGATTATCAGTAATAGTCCGCGAAGTCCGAGAAGAAGATGAAGTAGCAAGATACTGTTTGATTGCCTCCAACCTATTCTGAGTGTCTTCGCCAGACATATAACTCTGAGATGCCAAGAGAAATCAAGTTAGTAAGCGTAAACCAATATGAATAATAAAAAGAATTAAATAGTTCCCCGGCAACGGCGCCAAAAATTTGATGCGTGTCGTATTGCGTACCAAATTTAACAAATATTTTATTTACTCTCAAACCAATTATTTAGTATAACGGCAAATAGAGGTCGAACCCAAGGGAACTATATTCAGTTTATTATTCACAAAAGCTTAACAAAGTTAAATTGGAAAGGGTGGTTTTGGAAAGTAAAAGTAAAAGCAAAAATTAAGAAAACAATTGATAGCAAGAAGAGATTAACAACGATTTTAAAGATGGTTAAGAATTATTCTCCACCTCAGACCGTCATGCAATTATATCAATAATGAATATTATTCCGATTCCCAATTAAACTATTAACCCTACAGATAACGCTTAAGCAGTCAATTATCTCAATCTCCCTATCACAATCAATTACGGCTAAGCGCTCAATAATTAATTCTTTTTACCAAACAACAAACCTATTAAGCATACGATTCATTTAATTTAGTAAAAGCATTAACAACAGTGGAGATAGGTTAATCTAGGCAATAAATCAATGAAGCATTTAATTCATTTAACCTAGGTTCTATTCTTCATCACAATCAACAATGTTTTTGACCACATCATCAATTGCAATTTATCACAAACACTTAGAATCCTAAACTATTAGGTGAATAGAAATTCTAAGATGACAGTAAATAATGCAAGCCCTAATTAGTTGTACACCCTAACAAGGAATCACAATATTTCATACAATAGGCATAGAAGAATAGAAGCAATTTAACATTATGGAAATCAAGAACAATATTCACATCTCAAATCAAACATTCATGTCTGGGTTTTGAATAACCCTTAACCTAAAAGAAACTTAGCCAACAATCATGATTAAAAACATAACCAGAATCAAAGAATAAAAGAGTTTAGAGAAGAAGAAAACTATTGAAAAGGTTGAATGCGATCCTCCTTCTTCTCCTCCGCTCTCTCTGTGTTCCTCCCTCTAAAATCGTGTATCTAAAACTTAATTCACGAATATGACCTAATCCCCCTTTTATTTCCCGTCTAAAAATTAAGAAAAATCGAATTTGGATTTGAATTTTAACGCGTGCCGCGGCATCCATATTTCCTTGCCGCGGCACGAGGCTTCAGATATGCGATATGGGCTTTGCGTGCCGCGGTATGCAACTTTCCTTGCCGCGGCACGAGACTCTCTGTTTCTCTTGTAGCGGCAGGGACTTTTCTCTGTAGCGGCAAGGACCTTTCTGATTTCCCTCGTAGCGGCAGAGACTTTTCCCTGTAGCGGCAAGCTTTCAGATTTCTGTACTTTTGTTCTTTTCTCGATTTTTCTCCTCTTTAACACTTTACTCCAATGGTTAGAATCCTACAAAATCATCATTCAACCAAAAATCATCAAAAATATACAATTATCCTTAAAAATAATAATTTAGATTAAATGAATCAAATTAACAAAACGATTCTAGCTATCCCCAAACACACTACTTATGAACACAAAATCTGATAAGTAGAAAGGTAAACTTTATCCAAAAATATACTTATCATCGTGCCTCCGGCTGATCCCCCTGTTTTGACGCGGAGTCAGACGAAAAAAAAGAAGAAGGCTGTGCAGGATGATTCTTCCGACCCATTTAGCGACACCGTTGCCCTTTCGTTCCCTTCCAATGCTGCGGCCTATAGTGAGATTGGGCCTCACTTAGGAGAAATTGATAAGTTGTTGTGGCCCGAAGATGATCACAGAATGGAGCAGGTTGGTACGGATGGGTCAATTGATACCACTGTTTCTCATTTGTTCCAGGTACGAATATTTCATTTAGTTTTGTTTGTGCCGACTAGCTGATTTCTCTTGTTGTCTTACATTTTCTTTTTTATGTGTCAGGGTTTGCAAGGGGTCATTTGGCTGAAGAAGAAAATCAAGTCCTTAATGGCAACTCTAAAGGAAGTAAGGAGTCAGAGAAATGATCTTCGGGGTGAAGTTAGTCGGCTGAAAGATTCCAAGAAGGAGTCTGATCAACTCATAGCTGATTTGAAGGCTCAACTGGAATCCAAGGAAGCTGATGCCGAGAAGCTGAGAGTGACTCTTGGTCAAGTTGATGATTTGAAAGCCGAGGTTGCTTCGTTGGAGAATCGGATGTTGGTCATTGGGCTGGAGGCTGAGATCCAATGCCGTGGCGTAATGGCTAGTGAGTTTCGGGATGGTAAGGCTGATAGCTGGGATGTTCCCAAATACATTGCTGATCTTGAGGAATTGGAGAAGATGAGGGCTGAAGAGATAACCCGGGCCGAAGAGTTAGCCACTTCTTTTGGCATCATGACTACTAATGATCTGGTTGTGGATGACTGATTCCTCTTCTACTCGTGTTCATTGTCGTGGGATAACAGAGTTTGTCGGGCCTTTTCTAGTTGTTGTATGAACTTTTTCTTATGTAGTATTGTATCCTGATCTAACTGACCTAGTTTTGTTGTATTATGGCTTGTTGTAGCTTCTGTTAGTGTTGTTTAAGTTATTGTATCGGATGCTGATTGGCTGAATGACTTATGGAGTATTAGTGTCTTATTCCCCCAATCTAAGTATAAAGTGACTTAGTCAATTTATATTTAGATTTGTTATTGAACTGTTCGTAGTATATATATAAAGAAAAAATGGTTGTGATAGGGGGCTGCGCTCCGTGGAGCTACCTACATACCCTTTGCAGGGATCAAGCCCAAATGTAGTTCTGACACTTCCTGCATTATAAGTGTCAGTATATTGCTCGAATGAAGATCTTGTGAGAATACTGATGAAAGAAAATGAAAGTAGACTGGGTTAAGTTAAGAGTGATACAGTCTCAAGTGGGTAGCATTCCAGCTGTTGTTGATATCGCGTCCCTCCTTTGTTTGTAGCTTGTATGCTCCATGTCCGACTACCTTTGTGATGAGGTAGGGACCTTCCCATGTCGGGGCGAGCTTACCTGCTCCAGCTTCCTTAGTGTTCTGGAAGACTCTTCGTAGAACCCAATCTCCTACTTTGAATGTCCGAGTGCGGATGTTCTTGTTGTAATGTCTGGCTATGCTCTGTTGATAGGCTGAGACTCTTAAGAGTGCTTTGTCCCTTCTTTCGTCGATGGTGTCGAGTTCATGGCACATGTTTTCCCAATTTTCTTCGTCTGTAGTTAGCTCATATCTGGCTGTCGGAACTTCGCTCTCAGTAGGGATGACTGCCTCCATCCCGTAAGCTAATGAGAATGATGTCTCCCCTGTCGCAGTCCTGGTTGTGGTTCGATAGGACCACAGGACTCCTGGCAACTCGTCAGCCCATCTTCCCTTAGCTTTTTCGAGGCGCTTCTTGATGTTGTTCATGATGGTCTTGTTGGATGACTCTGCCTGTCCATTTGCTTGGGGATACCTTGGTGTCGAGAAGCTGAGCTTGATGTTCCAGAACTTGCAGAAGTCTTGGAAGTCGAAACTGATGAATTGAGAACCATTGTCTGTCACAATTTCCCTTGGTACTCCGTACCTACAGATCACATTCTTCCAAATGAAACCCTTTACTTCTTTGTCTCGGACTTGGTGGAATGAGTCTGCTTCGATCCATTTGCTGAAGTAGTCGGTCACTGCAAGCATGTACATTTTCTGTCCTGGTGCGCTTGGAAGCTTGCCTACTATATCCATCCCCCATTTCATGAATGGCCAAGGGGACGTGATTGAGATGAGACGCTCCGGAGGTTGGTGGGATATCTGAGCGAACCGTTGGCATTTGTCGCATCGTCTGGCATAGTCAGAGGCATCAGCTCGCATGGTTGGCCAGTAGTAGCCTTGTGTTAAGGCACGGTGCGCCAAGCTTCGTCCTCCAGAGTGGTTGCCGCACTCTCCTTCATGCAACTCAGCCAGTACGTATTTGGCCTCTGCAGGGTTAATGCATTTCAAATATGGACCAGAAAATGAACGTTTATATAGTTTACCTTGTATAATAGTGAAGCGGGCTGACTGAGCCTTGACCCGACGTGCTTCGTTCTTATCTTCGGGAAGTATGTCATGTTCTAAGTACTCGACTATTGAAGTCATCCATGTTCGGTTGTTGGAGATGTCATTAACTTGCTCTTCTTCATCTTTCCAGACAGCTGGCCATTGGAGATATACTACAGGTATTGTCTTGGGGTCGGTTGTCTGGATGGAGGATCCAAGGTTTGCTAATGCATCTGCATGGCTGTTCTCCCCTCTTGGTACTTGGTTGATAGTGAACTCGTCGAAGACTGACTGCAACTCTTTAGTCTTGTTGAGGTAGGCAGTCATTTTGTTATCCCGGGCCTGGTAGCTACCTTGCATTTGGTTGACTACCAATTGAGAATCACTGAAGACCACGATCTTTTTTATTCCCATGTCTTTGGCTAGTCCGAGTCCTGCTATCATTGCTTCGTATTCAGCTTCATTGTTGGTAGCTTTGAACCCGCATCGGACTGCTTGTTCGATTATGTCACCTTGGGGTGAAGTCAGGACGAGTCCGAGTCCACTTCCTCTGGTGTTACTTGAGCCGTCTACTTGCAACTTCCAGATTCCGACTGATTGTCCCTCGGTCAGACAACAAAGTTCTTTTTCTGCCTGCACATGCATGTTAGGTGTAAAATCTGCAATGAAATCAGCTAATACCTGAGATTTGAGGGAAGTTCGTGGCTTGTATGTTACTTCGTACTCGCTGAGCTCTACCCCCCCTTGGTAAGTCTGCCTGACAATTCTGGTTTATGGAGGATTGTTTTGAGTGGGAAGGTGGTCAAGACCGTTATTGGATGGCACTGGAAGTATGGGCGTAGCTTCCTTGCTGCGTGGATGAGTGCTAGTGCAAGCTTCTCCAGCTGGCTATATCGGGTTTCTGCATTAAGCAAAGCTTTGCTTACATAGTAGACTGGAGACTGCTTGCCTTCCTCTTCCCGGACTAGGACTGCGCTAACTGCCGTCTCGGATACTGCTAGATAGATGAATAATGTCTCATTGTCTTTTGGCTTTGAGAGGAGAGGCGGGCTGGTCAGGTACTGTTTTAGCTGGCCCAGTGCCTCTTCACATTCAGCTGTCCACTCGAAGGTTTTTGATTTCCTTAGTGTGTTGAAGAAGAGGTGACATCGTTCTGAAGACTTTGAGATGAATCGGCTGAGTGCTGCAATGCGTCCAGTTAGTTTCTGTACGTCTTTTATGCACGTTGGGGAAGGAATCCTTTGGATTGACTCTATCTGTGCTGGGTTTGCCTCGATTCCCCTTTGGGTTACAAGGTACCCAAGGAACTTTCCTGCAGTCACACCAAAAGAACATTTAGTTGGATTCAGTTTCATATTATATTTCCTGAGAATGTCAAAAGATTGTTTTAAATGGTTGATATGGTCCTCTGCAATGAGGGATTTGACGAGCATGTCGTCAATGTAGACTTCCATCGTCTTCCCCAGTAATCCGGCAAACATCTTGTTGACTAGTCTCTGATATGTTGCTCCTGCGTTCTTCAATCCGAATGGCATGACCTTGTAGCAGAATATGCCTAAGTTGGTCATGAAGGCTGTCTTTTCCTGGTCGTCTGGATGCATCAGGATCTGGTTGTATCCTGAGTATGCGTCCATGAAGCTTAGGAGTTCATGACCGGCTGTGGCGTCTACTAGCATGTCTATGTGCGGTAATGGGAACGAGTCTTTTGGACACGCCTTGTTGAGGTCTGTGAAGTCAATGCAAACTCGCCATTTGCCATTCTTTTTTTTCACAATGACTACGTTAGCCAACCAGTCGGGATAATGCACCTCCCTCACGAACCCATTATCAATAAGCTTTTGAACTTCTTCGTTAATGGCTTTGTTCCTTTCAGGGGCAAATTTTCTTCTTTTTTGCTTCCTTGGTGGGTAGTCTGGATCAACCTGCAATTTATGGACAATTATTTCGGGGTCAATTCTAGTCATGTCCGCATGGGACCAAGCAAAACAATCATAATGGGCAGATAAAAAGTCAATGAGCTTAGTTCTGATGTCAGGATCCAATCGTGATCCGATTTGGACTTTGTGATCTGGAAAGTCCGGATGTATCTGGACTTCGTCCAACTCCTCCATGTCTGGTTGGTTCAACTGGGAGTCAGTCAGTCTGTCTTCCTGTAATTGCTATAACTGAGCGGGTTTGGGTTTCATGGTAGTCTGGTAACACGCTCTCGAATCTTTCTGTTGGCCTTTAATTTCTTTTACTCCCCACTTAGTTGGGAACCTTAGAACTTGGTGGTATGTTGAAGGGACTGCCTCCATTTCATGTATCCATGGTCGTCCCAGTATCACGTTGTAAGCAGACGGAGAGTCTACTACCAGGAATCTTGTGCATAGATTGACTCCTTCGGCATAGACAGGTAGCTCGATCTCTCCTAGTGTGTTCTTTTGTTCTCCACTGAAACCGATGAGGATTGTAGTCTTCTTTATAATCTTTGATTCATCTATCCCCATTTCCCTGAGAGCACTTAAAAATAAAATGTTAGCTGAACTACCATTATCAATAAGTATACGTTTAGTAAGACAATTAGCAATGTAAAGTGCAATGACAAGACATCATGATGTGGGTTGAGGAGTCTGGTTGACTCTGTTGTTGAGAAACTGATGGTTTGAGCTGGTAGGTTGATGGTATTCTTCTCTGTCTCGCCGGACTCTCCTTTGACCCAGTTGGTCTGCCTGGCATGTCTTTTGGCTGCTGAATGGGTGACTCCGCTTACCTCAGAGCCACCAGTTATTACGTTCACCGTCCGTTCATGAGTAGGTGGTTTCGGCGGGGTTACTTCTCTTCGGACGACTGACCTGTCTGCCTCCTGCTGGAATGTTCTTTTGCCTTTGTCTGTAAGTAAGTTAGTCAGGTGACCACGCTTTAACAGGTTGGATACTTCGAGTTTTAAGGCAATGCACTCATCCGTTCGGTGACCGTGGTCATTGTGGAATTCACACCATTTTGCTTTGTCTCGCTGGTCAGACGGAGTCCTCATCCTTTCCGCCCATTTCACTTTGTCTCCGAGTCCTTTCAGTACGCCAACGACTTCAGCTGGTGAAATTGAAAGATTGTATTCTGGTATCTTTGGTCCATCTCGCAGACGTGTCTCGGACGACCGGTTGTACTCCCTCCTTCTGTTCTCTGATCTGTTGGGATACGGGTATGGCTCGGATCGTCTATCACTCTGCCGTCTGCCTGCCCTCGAGTCTCTTCGAGTGTCTTTCCTCGGAGAAGAGTGATAATAGTTAACTTCATCCTCCTCCCACTTGATCTGTGCCCAGGCTTTGGCGAGAACGTCTTCCATCGTCTTGCAAGGATACTTGGTAAGTTCTTTGTATAGGTCTGAGTCGTACCGGAGTCCCTTGCGGAAGGCTGAGATGGCTGTGTCCTGATTACAATGGGTTATAGAAACCTTTTCTTTGTTGAAGCGGCCTACGTACTCTCGTAAAGGCTCACCCCGTCGTTGAACTATGATGTAGAGGTCTTCTGCAGACTTTTCAAGTTTCCTGCTACTAGCAAACTGCTCAACAAAAGTGTCAGTCAATTGTGCAAAAGTAGAAATAGAATTATTAGGTAAATTAGTATACCACTGGAGGGCTGGTCCAATCAGACTAGAACCAAACCCCTTACACATGCATGCTTCCCTCATATCACGTGGGATGGCAACGGTGAACATCCTCTGCCTATACTGTGCGATGTGATCATCCGGGTCAGACGTCCCGTCAAACATCTTCATATTTGGGAAGTTGAACTTCTTTGGCATTTCCACTAGTGCAATGTCGTCTACGAATGGAGAGTCTGCATAACAGCTTGCTGCACTCTTCTTAATCGGAGCCGGCATCCCAGGAATCCGTTGAATGAGCGCCTCCATCTCAGCTAACTTTCGAGCCAACTCAGGATCTTGGATTGGAAATGAGCTTGTGGTTGCTCGGCGGATTGGCTCGCTCAAGACTGGGTGATTAAATCCGATTGCCTGTTGCTCAGGTATATTCTGACCAGCTCCAATGATGATCTGGCTGGCTCCAATGGTAGGCTGACTAGCACTTGGAACCTGCTGCTGTCCGGGTCCAGTGGCTGGCTGACTGGCTCCTGGAATCTGTTGCTGTCCGGGTCCAGTGGCTGGCTGACTGGCTCCTGGAATCTGTTGCTGTCCAGCTGCACCGGCTGGCTGGCTGATTCCCGGAATCTGCTGTGATCCGGGCGCAGATGAATGTCCATGTTCAGTCATGGTTACCTGTTCGCCTGTATTGACAACATAATTTTGAATGTTAGACATGGTGGGTGGAGTTTGATAATTCCTTACCGAGGGTGATGGAACTGTCTGATTCGGTCCATCACTGTTAGAGATAGGAGTGAGGTCTCCCAGAGGTTGCATAGGGCTGACTGGGCCTCGGAAGCGGGATGGCTGAGCCTCGGTGGCTTGAGAGGACATGGCCTCCATTCGTACGAGCAGGTCAGCATTTTCAGCTTCGAGCCTCCTCATTTTCTCGCGTTCTTCATTCATCTGGGCAGTAAGAGCAGCGAGTTGAGCAGACAGATCGGGTGTCTCAGTCACGTCTGACATGGCTCTCAAGTGAACTTTTTGATCTCTTTGTCGATTGTTTGATTGCTAGGGCCCCACGGTGGGCGCCAAATTGTAGAGGTGATTTCCTACAATTGATTAGATGGGCACCAGCAACCTGTCAATAACAAAAAGAAGAGAGACGAGAGTTCAATTGGGAGCACCGGTGGGGTGTCAGCCAAAGGGACTCCGACGCTCAAGTCAGTCGGGTTGTAACGAGAGCTAATAGAAAGTAATAAAATTAAGATATAAATAGTCGAAATGATGATGGATGAAGGAGTCGTAAAATGGTCAGAGTGACGGTGGCGATGACGGAGGAGTCAAGCGACTAGGTCAGGTCCAATCAGACTGACTAATTAGTCTTGCTTGACTGGATTGCTCAGAAATAGAGTAGCCTTCGTTTCAATTAGAGAGTAAAGAAAGTTCAGTGATTATTTGATGCCTTTTCTCAACCTCTGATGGTCTTATTTATTGTCCTCCTTCTCGTTCCGTCCTCCTCCGTCTTTCTCCTTCGTTTGACTCGCTCCAAGTGGTTTTATTCCGAGATTCTTGGCGAACGTGATGGGAGCCTTGACAGTTTCAAGGTCCCTGGCTGACTGAGTGTATCCGAATTCGGGTCCGGGTATGGTTTTGGGTAATTGGATGGTACTTTGTATATGCGAGCCTATTTTACATGGGCTTTGGGCCTTCTTGGCTAGTTAGATAGCTTATTGGGCTGACTGACTGCTTGTTGGACTATTATTTTTCAAGTATACGAATTTTGTCCACTACATTGTCCGTTAACTATTTTTTAGTTTTATAAAATTGAATAATTTTTTGGTAGAAAATCTAAAAATTGAATATGTAATATATATATATATTTTATTTTTTGTATAATAATAATTGAAGTGAAAATATTTTTTTATTTATTTGTTGTAATTTTTATTTGATCAATGATTTTTTTCAGCAAATATATTGTAAATTAGAATTAAATTATATTCTGTTATATAATTTTATAATTAATTATTTTACTAAATTTATATAGATAAAAATTTTAAAAAGTAGATTGACTTGTAAAAATGACAAAAGAAAAAAAATCAAGACTATAAGAAAAATAGCAAGAATTTTTTTTTTTTTTTAAATAGTAAGATTATACTGAAAACATTAAGGGGCTAATTGGTAATTAATTCAAAAATATACTTTTAGAAAATTATTTTCAAATCAAATGATTTGAAAATAAAGAAAACAACAATTTGTTGTTTTCTCTTTTGCTGAAGGATTTTAACTTAGTTTTCAAAAACGGTTTTTTTTATTTTCTAAAACAAGTGTACCAATCAAGTTTTCATTGCTGTTTTCACTTTTTAAAATAAGAAAATGATAAAACTGATTTTGAATCCCCTACCAATCACACCCTTAACTACTCAAAACAAATACCCTTAAGAGTGTTGATATGTGGTATTTTAACACCACATGAGATGATACTCTAGGGTTGGTTAGCGATACTGCATAATACTTATTAAATTTAAATATGTGAGACTCAATATTAGATTGTACCAATAACAATAGCAGTATATCACTATCTTATGATGTTGGTCATCACTGAGTGCCCCTTAGCAATAACCTAGTCAAAACAATCAAAATGAACGACTAAGCAACACACAATCTCTATAATGGTTTGATTATAAACAAGGCTTAAATTCAGTCTTTCTCCTTGAGGATCTTTCACTGTCAAAAGCAAAATTCTACACAAACACCTCGATGAACCACTTTTTTGAAGCTATTCTATGCTCTCTTGCTCACAAACATTTTTATCTCTTTTTCGAACTTTCTATAGAAGTGACAACTCTCTCTAATCTTATCAATTTTCGAGAATGCCTCCGAGTCACTAATATTTATAATGCAACAAAGTGAGCAAAGTTTATAAAAATAAAAAGAGGTGTAAAACAATAAAAAATAACTTTCTAAGTGAGGAAAGATTCCTAAAGATTTGAGTGATTATATCCCACAATACCTTTGAAATAGAGCATGATGAAGAGATTGAAGGCCTTGACAAAACATATTGTCAATGAAGATATATGTGTAGATACGTTGTATTGGACTAGTTTGGTAGATTTGTAGCTTTGGTGTAAATTTTTTAATAAAATGTGATGGTCATTACATACTAGACTAGATTTATTATATGCTCTTTCAACTGTGTCTTCATTTTCTGCCTAAAAAAATAAATGAAATGGGATAGTTTCTACTCTCTTTTGTACACTATTGAGATAAGTAGGGATGCACATTTTCTCTATGGGGATGGAGTCCCGTGAGGACCCGTCCCTAATGGGGCGGGGAATTCCCGTCTAAATTGGGAACAGGACGGGGATGGAGATAATTTTCAATCCCCGAATATTAAATAGGGCGGAGATATTACTCCCCGCCTCGACAGATCCTGCTTAAATTTTTATATATTTTTGTAATATTTTATATGTATTTTATATATTTCTTTATTTGTTATTATAGTATATCAATAACTTTTTTAATATTTTAAATAATAAATATTGTGCAATATTTTAATAAACATATAATTTACGAGTTTTATTTTAAAAAATTTATTAATATTTTTTTTTAAATAAATAGGTTCTCCGTGGAGATTCTCCACCCCGCCCCCGACAAAGAATAAACAGGAATGAGGCAGGAACAGAGATTAAAAATATAAATAAAGACAGGGACGGGGGAGCACTCCCCGTCAATTTCCCGCCCCATATGCATCACTAGATATAAGATTTGAACTCACTCTTTCACACGTGTCAAATTTGAGATACAAAAATTATATAAATAATTTAAATTAAACAAAAAAGTATACCCGAATAAACTAATTAGTTTTGTTAGATATAATAAACAAAAACAACTGCAGTGGTTATAAACAAACAAAAAAAAAAGCAGTGAAGGCTACTGAAATAGACATAAAAGTTTATTATGAAAATCATTCCATATAAATTAAACCTCGTAGTTTTTCTAATTGTTTAATGCAACTAAATAACCAAATAATAAACTAATTGATTATGTTTGAACCTTGTAAGCTACTCTAATAAACAATTTTGTTTCAATAACTTAACAAGCACCACAAAAATATTGTTAGAATGTTTTTATTTAAAATAAAATAGATAAATACATTTCAAGTTTTTTTTTTTTTTTTCGTTTTTCTTGCTGAATTGTTTAGTATATTTTACTGAAACTAAACATTTAATTTATTTTTTACAAAATAGTATGACAAACATGACCATTTACTACAATATTTTATTCATAAAAAGAAAATTATATATTAAAGACATTTTTTTTTACACAACAACTGGAGTTTTTTAAGTGTGAATGGGAAAAACACTAATTAATGATATAATATTTTAATACACCTCAATCAATTTAGTTACTATAAATATACCACATTATCATAATTTATATAGTCTATTTTTTATATTTATATTAAAAAATAAATATTAAAAAAGAATCTCAATAATATAAATTACAAAGCGGTATAATATAGTATTAATAATGTAATATGAATTCATTGTATTAATATAGTATTTCTTAGTATAAATGTAATCCATAGTGTAATATTCCCTTATATAAAAAAGAATAGAAGAGAGAATTAAAAAAAAAAACTTACAACAGTTATTCTATTCAAGAATAATATATGATCATTTCAATTTAGTAACATTTTTTTTTACTAGTTCATTGTAAAATAATTTAGCTATTTTGGAGTTATTTTAGAGGACTATTTTAGATTAACTAATAATAGAAGCTTATCAATTGTAAGAAAAGAAAAAAAAAAACTTCAGACATAAGTTTCAGTAAAAAAAAAAAATCACGGGGTTAAACAAATATATTCCTTTATAAATATGTCGAGTGACTTATTTTGTAATGTGATATAATGTAATAAAAATTTATTCGCTAATAAAAGGAGTAATAGAAATATTGTGATTAAAAAGAAAAATTAGAGAAATTTACATTTTAGTATGAATTAGAAAAAAATTATTAATTTTATGTAAAAAAAAATATTCCTTTAATATTTTTATTTTTTCCATTTTTACCACATACGTAAATATATATAGTCTATGTTGAATCTAAAAAAAGTAAAAATTATACTAAAAATTCATTAAATTTGAAAAAAAAAATAAAAAAAACTCTAAAAAAAATTACAAGGCCATCCCTGTGGCCCATTTTGATTGAGATGTTGAATCGTGTAACTGGGCCTAATGGGAAGCCCGCGAGTTTAAAGGCATTAAGAACTCAAACGTACAAAATTGACGTGTGATGAGTTTTATGATATACATTAGCCCAAAGTTGTACCTTTGAAAGATCCGACGGTTCTCGTTGCAACTTGCATGAATCAATAGCTTATGATAGATATCGGTATTCCAATATACTATTTGTAGGGTTTATATATTTTTTGAACACGTGTTTTGTCTTATTACCTGTCTATACCTTATGTTTTGACAAATTAATTTTTAGACTCTGTATTTTGTAAAATAGTTTAAATAGACACATAAACTCAATTTTAATGAAGACAAAAATTGAATATAACAATACAGTTGTTAGACAAAATAATTTTATTTTTGTTTTAAATTGTTAGTTTAATGAATTATTTATAATTTTAACTCATAAAACTTTGACCAAAATCAAGTTTAGGGTTCTATTTGAATCATTTTACTAAACACATGGTCCAAAAAGTTATTTGTCAAAACACAAGATTCAAACAGATAATTGAACAAAACACATAGTCCAAAAATGTATAAACCCTTATTTTTATTATGAAAAACAGGTTTTCTATCCTCAAATTATGGTTTTTGTAGAGTTGTGGAGTTTTGCCTTCCGAATTTTTGGCATGTCAAAAGCCTCTCAAACTATAACAACTATTGAAAATATATTCCTTTTGTTATATTCTATTAATTTTTTATACAATTTGATGATATGGTCATATGTCGCAAACATAATTACAGTACAAGAATCTATTTAACTAACTAAAACTAATCAAAATTATGTTTATTGGTACTAAACATACTAACATTAGCTCTAAGTAAATAGATGCAAGAGAATGAGAAGGTAGATAGACACCTTTTGCATGCCTTGGATGAAAATGTTAGCTAATCTTAGTTTGTGATAAATACTTTCTTTCAGAAAACTACTTAAGGGCTTGTTTGGATACAATTATATAACTACTAGAGTAGTAATTACATATCTGAGTAATTACACTTTATTTTAAAATACAAAATGTGTTTGAATGTCAAGTGGTAATTATTTATGAATTCATATTGTCATGTTTTGATAAAATAGTTAGTAATTATACAGAAAAATAATATTATGTAATAAATACTATTTGAATTTGATAATAAATAGTAATTACACTCATTCTCATGTGTCTGTGAGAATTAAAAAGTTGTTATTGAGACTCATTAATTACCTCAAATTACATAGTTACTCTGTAATTATATGGTCAAACAAACATGCTAAATCGAGTAATTGCTCCGAATTATACCAAAATCTAATTAAAAAGTAGCTTTCCATACACAATCTTAACAAAAAAAAAATGATTTTTACATAAAATACTAATTTTTTTCTAAAAAATTACGTTTTTACATTCAAACATTTTTTTTCTTCAATTTTACGGTTTTAAGGAATTTTTTTTTTTTTTTTTGTTTCCAAGTTGTTTTTAGTTATTTTTTTGTGTTTTCACGTTATTTTTAGGTTTTTTTTTTATGTTTAGTTGATTCAGTGAGTTGTTTTCAAGTTATTTTTTAGTTGTTTTTTCTAAAAACTGTATTTTCGTAATTATGAAATTTTGAAAATCATATTTTTTTTAACTTGAGTGCGTATTTTTGAAAGAAAAAAAATAGGAAATGTAAGAAAGTAAAAAAAAAATAATAACAAAAAAAAAATGTGTATTTAAACAAAATTCTAAAAAAAATGGTTTATAACATAAAATGGTTTTTACATAAAAAAAAAGGTCTATGAAATCGAAACGTGTTAGAAGGCCGTGGCCCATCAAGGACCACTTGAAGTAAAAAGGGTTAGAAAGCCCAAATCACGTTATGGAATATATGTGGGCCTTTGCCACACTTCATGGCTGACGAAAGAATGACAAGACATTTGAGATATGTCGAAAAATGACAAGATAAAACACATGTCTTCGTAAAATCAAAAACCTAGGAAGCAACTATGATTGGAAGTAGGGGTGAGCATCTAGACCGGTGAACCGCGGTGACCGATCGCACTGCACCACACTACACTGCAAACCGCGATGTCAAAAGTGTAATGGTTTGGTATAGTTTGTATCTTAGCTAAACCGCACGGTGCAATGCAGTGCGCTGTTTGGCGGTGTAAAATTCTGGTTTGCGCCACACCGCACCGCATATTTACAAATATGTTAAAAAAATTAAACTTTACATATAAACCATTTTTTAGTAACCTAATATGAAACTAGGAGCCCATTTAAATTAGGGTATAACATTATTCTCTAACACATCATACACGACAATAACTCATTCCTCTCATTTGCACCTCCTCCTTATCACCATCTCTATCTCACGCATATTTTTAACACACTTACACCGTGGAAAACCACCCAAACAACACTGCAAAAAATGGTCTGGTTTGGTCTGTTTGGTGCTACAAATTACATCGTACGGTGTGTTCTAGCTACTACACCGCACTTGTGGCGTGATATATTAAAAAGTGTTCAAATTGCCCAAACCACACCGTGCACACCCCTAATTGGAAGGAGCAAGAAATAAAGAAAATGAGATTTGTATTGAGCAAGAGAATGGGAGGCATGTTTTTAAAAAATGAGAATTGATTATTGTTCTATGGGGGATGATACCCGTTGGTACCGGATTCAAAGATGATATTTTTTAAAAAAAGCCCAAAGACATAAAAAGGGTACAAAATCAAACCATGTTAGAAGGCCGTAGCCCATTAAGTAGACAAGCCCATATCTCGTTGGGTGGGCCTTTGCCATAATTGCCTATAAGAAAGGATGGTTGTTATTTAGGTACAGTATATGTCAGAAAACGTAAATGATAATATGTTTGCATTTAAAATGACATGACATGACAACACGACATGCATATATTTAGTTATTTTAGTTTTTTTTTTAAAGGAAAATCTTTCAAAAAATGATAAAATCAATAATGTCTTTTTTAATAGAATAGGGCATATTTACAAACTTGTATAGTTATATAATCTTTTGATCTTCATTGTGTATTTATTTTCTTAATAACTTATAAAAATAAACTTTTTTTGCTATTTTTCTCACTTGCATAGTTATAATTCTACTTTTTTTAATATAATAATGTATATTATAAATATAAAATGCATCACACTAACTTTTAGAAAAATATTAAATAATTTACGATATTAAAAGTTAAATACTTACTATAACTACAATATATATTATTATATATAAAAATTATAATGATCAAAATATAAAAACACAAGAAATACAACTATAGTCCACGATTCTACCAAATAATATTTCTATACAATAATAATATCATTTATGTGACAATAATAATACGAGGAAGTATTATTAGCTGTTGTAAACTACACACAAATTTTGTCAAAACAAAAAACTTAACACACAAAAAAATAGGGTTTATACATTTTTCGATTATGTGTTTTGTCAAATTATTTGTGTTGGACCTATATTTTGACAAATTATTTTTTGAATCCTATTTTTTGTAAAATTGTTCAAATAGACGCCTAAACTCGACTTTGATAAACAAAAAATTAAGTATAACAACACATTTGTTATATAAAATGGTTGTGCTTTTATTTTGAGCTGTTAGTTTGTTGAATTATTTGTAATTTTAGTTCAAAAAAACTTTGATCCAAATTAAATTTAGAGATATATTTAAATTACTTTACAAAACATAAAATTTAAAAAATTAATTTGTCTAAACACAAATTACAATCAAATAATTTGACAAAATACCCAAAAGTACAATCCCATACACCATGTATTTGTTAAAAATAAAATAAATAAATATATAAGAAAAAGTAACATCAACATATTTTTTTTATTTAAATTAGCCAAAGACCACTACTACCAGTACGTGGGTTCAAAAGCCTATGCCACTACCCAAAAAAAAAATTTCAACGTATAAAGATTGATTGACTGCTTACCGCACTATAATCATATTTTTCCCTCTAAATCCGCAAACCCAAGCCCATCTCCATTCTAATAACGCGCCAAAACCCCAATTACTCTCCACGCGCCGCCACTGCTTCTCCTTCCTATCGTCTTCTCCGATCGAAGAAGCCAAGGTAAATTCATTATCTTTGAGTCTTTCTCTCTTTGCATTACTCTGTTCATTTTATTTGTATGAAAAACCGGTTACCGGAACCCATTGTCAATCCGGATCGGATCTGGATTTGCAATTATCATGCCTCGCCGGGTCGCTCTGTTTGGGATTTTAATTTATTGGAATTTATTCTTCTCATTTTCTGCGATGCGGATCTGGGTCCGGTCTGCCCCAACACCACTTCCATCGTTGGGTTTGAATCCGAATTCAATATGGTTCAATACCAACTTAGAGATTCTCTTGAGGTAATCGGCGATCGTTCGTTTAGGGTTTTCTGATTTCGATATGGGTTCGGGGACGAAGTTCTACTGGTGAGGTGCAATTGGTTCCGATTTCGAAAACCTCACCGCTGGGTTTCTTGTCTCTGATCAGAAGTTGCATGGGTCGTATTAGAATTCCTCCTTTATTGTGCATTTGGGGAACATTGTGAACTGGGATGGCATCCAAGTCCTTGCTGTATGGGATCGATAACTCTCATCTCATGTGGCTTTTTCTTTGGAATTTTGTCGTTTTGAGTGTCAAATCGGTGCTGTGCTGTTCGTATCCGTATTCACAATACACGCAATGGGTTGGGGCGTTTGAATTTAAGTGTTCTGAATTGCCGGGGGGTGTATTGTGCGATCATTAGTTTTCATCATTAGAAATTTTGTGGCTGATATTGCAAACTAAACTTAGATGTCAAGGAGAGTAATAAACTCTGATGATTTTGATACATGCAAAAACGAAAGTCAGACGTGTGTTTCAAGAACATTTATTAATTTTATCGGTAGACCTATGGCCTGCATGTTATAAATTATTACTTCTCTGATTCAAATCAAGTTTATTGGTTTTCTTATGATTAATGGTTAATACGTTCAATGCCCCCACATACATTACTGGATCATAACTTGCTCTTTTTTTTCGTTTATAATACAGGATATGAGTAGTTTGGTTGAGAGGCTTCGTGTTAGATCAGCGAGAAGGCCTATTTATAATCTTGATGATTCAGATGACAATATTGATGTTGTTCCTGGGAAGAGTGGGACAACTCAGGAGAAGTTTGAAAAGATAGTTAGGAGTGATCCGGTTTGTTTCTACTCTTAGTTCTATTATGTTTGTGTTCTTTGACCTGAAAAAACTTGGATATAGTTTATGCATGAGTTGGAAGGTTTCATAGAACTGAAGTGGCATCAAGGAAAACACTCTTTCTCATTTAGTTCAAATTCACACCTGAGACGATTTTTGTTGAATATTTGTGTACTTTTTTTTTTCAATGTTATTATTTCTGAAAGGTGGTGCTTTAATTTTTGCAAACTGTTTGGTTTTTAGTTTTGGGTATATGTATATGCTTATGTATGTTATCTGCCCTCCAAATAGAAAGAGGATTCATGCCAAGCTTGTGGAGAAAATGGGACTCTACTGTGCTGTGAAACATGTAAATATGCATATCATTCCAAGTGCTTGCTTCGGCCACTTGAAACCTCTATTCCTGGAGACTGGAGATGCTCTGAATGTGTATGGTTTCTTATCTGAATCTATTTTTCATTCATTTCAAATGATTTTGCAAGTGACATGCTTTGGTGATAATAGAGTTTAAATAATTATGTTTGCAGGTTAGCCCTCTTAATGATATTGATAAGATATTGGATTATGAACTGCGCCCTACGTTTGCTGATGATAGTGACGGGTCAAAGTTACATTGCACATGGTAATTTTATTTTTTATGTTCTGCAGCTGTTTTATAGTCAATCCTAATTTCTTTTGGGTATCTAATTCAGTGGAAGCGTAATGACTTGTACTAAATACTTAACAGTGTAAATTTTTTCACAAATCACAATTTTTTATTTTACTGAACTCTTTTTATATTTCATTCTGTTTTATTTATTATTATTGTTTTTTTATTAGATATTTTTTTTTTATTGTTATTATTTTTTTCCGTCTGAATCCTGTCATTTACATCTGGGTAACAATCTTTTTTGTACAGGGTGCCAGGGAAAGAGTTCCTTAAAGCCTTCAAGACACATCCACGTCCAAATACTAAAGTAACCCGTTTCCATGGTCAAATCCCATTGAATAACAACTCTGAGGATGACTTTGTTTCGAAAAGACCTGAGTGGACGACTGTTGACCGGGTCATCGCTTGCAGGTTTATGTTTTGGCATACTTCCTTTGCTGTTTTATTCTCATTTACTCCCACTCTTGAAACCGTTAATTTATATGAGCTTTGCTGCTTTTGGTGCTTTGAAATTTAAGAAATCTGAGAAGATAATTCTAGAGGCATATGAAGTCAATTAGTTTATGCCAAATTGCAGTTTTTAATTGGTTCAAAATGTACCACACATTTAGAGCGTGGATTGGGTTAATGAAATTATATATATTTCGGTGATTACTAGGATAACTTGCTGCTTTCTATGCTTTTGAAAAAGTTTAATGTTTTTAGGTTGACTGATAGTATGATATAAATGTTGCAGGGGCTTTATCAGCATGCCTCGCGGACTCGCTCTGTTTGGGGTTTTATTGGAATTTATCCTTCTCATTCTCAGTGGTGTGGTTTCGGGTCTGTCCTGTCCCAACACCAGTTCTGTCGTTGGGTTTGAATCTGAATTCAATATGGTTCAACACCAACTTAGAGGTTCTCTTAAGGTAATGGACGATTGTTCGTTTAGGGTTTCTAATTTCGATATGATCTCGGGGACGGAGGTCTTCTGGTGGGGTGCAAACGGTTCTGATTTAAAAAATCTGACTGCTGGGTTTGTTGTCTCCGATCAGAAGTTGAATGAGACCTATAAGAATTCCTCCTTTGTTGTGAATTTGGGGAAGAATGTGACCTGGGATGGGATCCAAGTCCTTGCTGTATGGGATCGTCCTACGGCATCGAATTTTGGGCATATTGTGCTGAAAAACGTGAGTAGTAATGAGTCACAGTCGGATGGTAGCGGTTCTGGGACTGGGTTGGGTCGGGGTCATGTAGAACCCACCATGTTTGAGAACTGTAAAGTTTTGTCCGACAACTATAGGGTTAGGTGGACATTGAACACTGATGAGAATTTGATTGATATTGGGTTGGAGGCGGCAACTGGGATGATGAATTACATGGCATTTGGGTGGGCAAACCCGAAGTCGAGTTCTAATCTCATGCTCGGAGCAGATGTGGTGGTAACTGGTTTCATGGAGGATGGGTTACCATTTGCAGATGACTTTTACATTTCTGAGTATAGCGATTGTTTGGTTGACAGCGATGGTTCTGCTCATGGGGTTTGTCCTGATTCAATTTATAAAGGGTCGGACAATACTGCTTCGGTGAATAATACAAAGTTGGTTTATGGGCATAGGAAGGATGGGGTTTCGTTCATACGGTACCAGAGACCTTTGAAATCAGATGATCAGAAGTATGATTTACCAGTGAACCATACAGAAAATATGGCGGTCATTTGGGCAATGGGGAAGATAAAGCCGCCTGATTCCATCCGGCAGTACTATCTTCCTCAAAATCATGGGGGACCTCGGCTTGTTACTTTTGGGCATTTGACGTTGAATATCTCAGAACAGGTTAATGACTGTGTGGGCCCTTTGGATGCAGAAGACAAGGAAGATCAAGATGTAGTTACTGCTGATGGAAATGCTGATCTAGTGGTCACTTCCGGCCCAGCATTGCATTATCCGAATCCTCCACACCCTTCAAAGGTTTTATACATTAACAAGAAAGAGGCTCCAGTACTAAGGGTAGAAAGAGGGGTACCGGTAAAATTTTCAATACAAGCTGGGCATGATGTGGCACTTTACATTACTTCAGATCCAATTGGTGGGAATGCAACGTTGAGAAATATGACTGAGACTGTTTATGCAGGAGGAGCTGAAGCTGAAGGAGTTCAAGCCAGTCCAACAGAATTAGTATGGTTACCAGACAGGAATACACCTAACCAAGTTTACTATCAGTCCTTGTTTCAGCAGAAAATGGGTTGGAGGGTTCAGGTAGTTGATGGAGGTCTTCCAGATATGTATAATAACAGTGTTTTCTTGGATGATCAGCAAGTTACTTTCTTTTGGACTTTATCCAAAGATTCAATTTCAATTGCTGCTCGTGCTGAGAAAAAGAGTGGTTATCTGGCCATAGGATTTGGCAGTGAAATGGTAAACAGCTATGCTTATGTGGCTTGGATTGATAATGTTGGCAGTGGGAGAGTGAACACTTATTGGATTGATGGAACTGACGCCTCTAGTGTGCATCCAACCGAAGAAAATTTAACTTATGTGAGTTGCAAGTCAGAAAATGGCATTATTACTTTGGAGTTCACGCGACCTTTAAGACCATCGTGTGCTCGTAAAAATGATCCAGTTTGTAAAAACATCATTGATCCTACTACTCCTCTCAAAGTTATTTGGGCTATGGGTGCCGGTTGGACAGATGGATCTTTAACAGAGAGGAATATGCACTCTGTTATGAGCAGCAGACCTGTAAGAGTGTTGCTCATGCGTGGTTCTGCAGAAGCAGAACAGGACTTGCGACCAGTGTTAGCTGTACATGGATTCATGATGTTTCTTGCTTGGGGTATTTTGCTTCCTGGTGGAGCAGTTGCAGCAAGATACTTAAAACATGTAAAGGGTGATGGTTGGTACAAGATTCATGTTTACTTACAGTACTCGGGTTTGTCAATTGTCATGCTTGCCCTTCTCTTTGCTGTGGCTGAGCTTCGAGCTTTCCATGTTGGTTCATTACATGTGAAGTTTGGAATTATTGCAATATTTCTGGCTTGTGTGCAACCAGTGAATGCATTTTTAAGGCCTAAAAAACCAGTTAATGGTGAAGAGGTATCCCCAAAAAGGCGTCTCTGGGAGTACTTACATGTGAATGTGGGAAGATCTGCTATTGTTGCAGGTATTGCTGCACTTTTCACTGGCATGAAGCATTTAGGCGATAGATATGGCGAAAATGTACATGGACTCAATTTAGCTTTAATAGGGTGGTTCTTGTTTGGAGCATTGATGGTCGTGTATTTAGAGTACGGTGAAAGACGAAAGAGGAGAGAGAGAGTTTCTGGAAGAGGCAGTTGGGTGCTTGGTAACCCTGAAGAAGACGATTCTCTTGATCTGTTAAGCCCGAATGGGAGATTTGCAGAAAAAGAGTCTCAAATGTCGGGGAGAAGGGAAGTTCAGCTTGCACCTTTGAACAAATAGATATGGTCGATGCACACCATCTTCATCAATTTTGGAACTTTTCGCCCTATCGAGATTCGATGGAGGAAAACATGTCTGTTTTTCGCTCGACAGACTTTCTTTTTCATGGTCAGATAAGTTTTTTGTTGCGGTGATCATCATTACTTTTGTCAGCAACCATTAATTAGTCTTGAAGAGTATTAATCCCCCTCGGTTTATAGACATATAGTTTTGTATACTTGACACAATTGTATCATTTTCTCTGCAGCCATGTAGGTTATATTATAGCTTTAGGTAATCATACATGATTTTGTCATATACTACTTTTCATGCCCTTGACAATGAGCTGCTCTAGGTAATATCTGAGTTCTTTCCCTTCTTCCCCTGTAAATTATGCTCAGTGAAAAACTGTAATTTTAATCTACTACATTGGATTTTATGACACTATCTAATAATGGCATTTTCGTTTTATTACTTCTGGGAGGGACTCTAAATTGTCATAGTAATGGTGGCTTTCATTGGCTTGTCAATTTAGCTATCGGGGTACCCGTCCCTAACCCTCGGAGATGAGGGTTAACGGTGGACGGGGTGGGGCAGGGGTCCCCTGTCCCAAACCTGCCTTATATATATATATTTTATTTTTAGTTTTAACAAACATTATGAAAAATATATAATACAATAATTTATTTTATATAAAACAAATAGTAATTTTTTGAAATTATTTGAAATTTTTTTCTTAAGCAGTGTCACTCTGATTCTTTTCCTTCATTTAATAGTGTTTTAGGACCATTTTTGAAATAATAGGTTGACATTTTCAGAGAAGCATTTGGAATTTATTGTGGGTTTTGAAAAAGAGTCCCTACTTTACTTAATGCCTTTGACTATCTTTTTCGAGGTGGGTGTGGTTGATTTTTTAGGACTTATTTCTTGGTCAACTTTTTTGACCAGATCCAAAATAGTTTAATGATTACAAGTTTACAACAATACAAATGAAACATGAATGAGTAATATTAATAATGTGTTATTAAATTTAATTAATAATTTTTTTAATTGAAATCACATTATTTTGAATTTTGTGCTAAAATTAATTACATACGAAATATTGTATGAAGATGTACAATTTGTATGCATATTTATGTCTCTCTCTAGCATTATATATTGAATATATTATATAAAACTTTTATTGTGGTTTATTAATTTTGCTTTCTTTTCAAAAAAAAATTATTATGACTTGTACATTTTGTTTCATAAAAAACAGTAGTATTAAGCCATTGATGTTTTGGTCCGACTAATAAGAATCTATTAAATATTACTATGAATTCAGAAATAAAGATATGATCATTTTTTCAACTAATTAAATTAATTTAAAATAAAATTCATTATTTTTAAAACGCAATTTCGCGTATTCTATAATATTATATATATTTTTTTAATGTATAGTTGGTTTTGGTACATGTGTCATGTTGAAGTTCTTATAGTATCCTATCCAAAAATCTTAATTTTATAATAAAAAAAATTAGAAATTGTATTCTTGAATCTCAAGGTTGTATTTATAAATAAAAAATTATAAGACTTTAAAATAAATAAAAATATAAAAAACTAATTGTCGGTGATGGTAATAAAATTAACTGACCATGGTAGAATATTCTTTGTTAATCCATCCGATATCATTTATTTGCATGTTTATACTCTTTCTAAGTTTATTATCAACTAAATAATGATTTGCATAATAATATTTCTATAAAACAGTATAATTTAATTAAAAAATATGTATCATTTTTGTAATTTAATTAGAAAAATAACTTTGATTCAAAACGCTCTCATGTCTAATACTTAAAGTTTAAGTTAGTGTAAATTTTACGCTAAAATAGTGAATCTTTTTTTTTCCTCCAACCCCATTACACTAAATTTTACATAATTTTTTTTAGCAATGATAACTTCATTGATAAAAAACATAATTTTGTACAATCTAGAAAGTCTAAATATTCCGAAAAAAATTAGAGACATTTTTTAACTAAACAAGTTGTTTTTCTATCCTAAGAGCATGAACAAATAACCATGAAACGACGAATCATGTATTATGGACACTCCTGTAAATTTGGATAACAAACTTGTTATAACTTCTAACAAAGACCCAAAATCATTGTAAAATGCAGCTCTCTAGGTAAGAGTAGACACAACTATTAAACAATATGCACCCACAACATCCACTGAAAGATCTAGCCAAAGAATGTGCCACCATCTACTACATACATTATGATTGTATAACTGAGAAACAACTTACAAAATAAAATTATCATACAAATAAAAACAACATTAGTTAATGAAATTGAATTAATTATAAAATTTAATGGACAATAATACTAAATACTACGACAATTAGAAAATTATCAATTATAATGGACACAAGAAAAAAAATTATCTATGAAGTACAACTATTGCCAATGACATCTTTAAAGCCACACCTTCTCCTTGGATAACTAAATGACCTACAAAAAATACCAAAATATAATATTGGTATGAGCATTAATCTTTGAATAATGAAATAAAGAGAAAACAATAATTTAATTAAATAATAATGATAACAATAATTTAAAATTAAATATTTCACCCTATAATTACAATAAAAATTAAAAATTAAAATTTATCTGTTATTAGTGCTTCATACTTCAACATTTATAATAGTCTTCACTAATGTTGAGAACTCACTAAAACAAGATTTAACATAACAAAATACAAAACCAAATATAAATAATAACTAACATAATAACATTAAATAACACAATAATATCAATAACAAAATATCTAAGTTATAGCATATTAGGATTGATGTTGTTTGAAATGAATTATATAAAGCATAAAAAAAATTAGAACCAACTTTTAATTGTAAAATTAAATGTAAAATGTGAAAGAACCAACTATTCAGTGTATTAAAAATTGAAGTTAAATAAAAAATTTGTAAATATTAATATTGTTGACCCTCAATTTGGTCAACGACACAGAGTCACAAAAAATGATATGAATAAAAGAACTGAATCCAAGGATGTAAAATGACACAAGGATTTTATAGTGGTTCGGCCCTAAAAATTGGTAATAACCTACGTCCACTTACTGTTTTTATTGATATAGAACTCCAAAACTTGCGATCAACAAACCAGAGTTCACCGAGTTTCACAAGTCTCAAAGATAGATACAAGTATTGTGTATATACTCACTATTTCTCTCTGAATACCAAATGTTGCGTGTGAAATAAATGAATCATATGAGTCATATTTATAGGCTCATGAATGTACATATGAGCCTATGTGTTGTACTTAGCATAACAAAATAATAACTTAAATAATGATATTTATATTTAAATTAATAAAGATCTTTGCAATATCTAACTTATAACTACATTTGAGTGTTTGTCTCGGTCCCATGAGTAACTCTGGTCGTATGCTTTTGTATACTTTCTTTTCTTGCTACTCAACATATTCTTTGCGCCTATTGAGCAGCTTAATTTCTTCTTGATAGTCTGGTCGTCGGTCGACCAGTCCTTCATTAATAGTCAGTATGTGCCTCTTTAACATGCCACATCATCATGCAAATATTTAGGGAAGCAAATATATATTATATTTTAACATTAATATAATTAGGTAAAAGCAAAAAATCGGTGCCAAGCACTATCATCTGAAATAAATAAATAAAAATTACAATATCAAACAAATAATTTTAAAAAAAAAATATTATTAAATGATAGAACTAAACATAATACAAATGAAATAGATTTTATTAAAAAATAATAATAATTGGCATAACATCAACACGTATACATCTACAGTCATCACTTGATTTCCAATTTTTTTAAAAGTTTTATATTTATATTATAAAAAGTCCTATTTTTTTAAGAAAATTACAGTTAAACCCCGCCTAAAATATATAAAAAATAAAATCTCTAAGCCCCTTAAAATAAATAAAAAAATAGTCCTCACACTAGAAATTCTGACTCCGTCCTTGTACTATAGTTATATTATTATTTAAAAATATTATTATAAATATTACTCTAATTATACAAATTCATAGATTAATACTATAAAACACTTTAGAGTTTTACTTTAAAAAAAAAAAAATCATATGTGCAAAGCATATACTCGTAATTACATCAAACGATAAAAATTAGTAATTACGCGACTTAAATAACACAATGGCATCATATTCTAATTTTGAAATGTAAACCATTAGAAAAGTATCAAATAGGGGGCGTACGCGCTTTTACCTTTTATTTTGTTTATTCACACACCTACATTTGATGCTCCCACGTTTTCAAATAAAGAAGCTAACAAATATTGATTATTATTTATTTTAGTATGAACTAGTTGTCATCACATGGATAAATAAACATGAGAATTGTTAAGGGTTGTTATCGGTATTTAACACTACAAGGAGGTGACATATTGTTATTGGTACAATCCAATATTAAATCGGACTTATTTGAAGTTAGTAAGTATTATAGTGTATCGCTAACCAATCATAGAATGACACCTCATGTGTTGTGTTGTTGGACTATACCAAATAACAATTAATCATAAACATAATTACTACTAACAACATTTTAATTAAAGGGTAGTTGGCAAAATAGCTTTTTTTTCAGGTCACTTCACACAAGGGCGGAGCCCGAATTTATGGTGAGCGGGGTCTAATCTTAATTTAAATATGTATTTTTAAAAATTTGAGCAATTATAACAAAACTATTAATATATTTAAAATTTACTAAAAAATAAAAAAATTAAGTGGGAGCGACGAAGGGCTTCTCCACCCGTTACTCTAAAGTGGCTTCTGCTTTACACATTAATTTTTTTTATAAAATATTCTTTTAGACACTCCCAACACTTTTCCATAATTGTAAAAAATTCTAAATAATCTATCTAATTTGCTAAATATAATAACAAAATAACATGTTTTTAAAGATTATTTTTCAATCAAACCAAATAATTATATTTAATATTTGTTTATCACATTACTATAACTTCTCTTTGCTATTTAATTTATTTTCTTCACCGTACACCTAATTAAAAGACATAAAAGTCTTATATTCACACTTGTTGGTCTCTCATTTCTGACAAGTTTTTTCTATATGATTCAAGATATTTCTCAACTACTTGCATTATCTAGAATATTTATGATCATGAATCTGAAACTAAGTTTGCCTTTCCTTTATTCTGTAATAATATAGCTGAAAATATTGACACGTGTCAATAAGATATATTATTTATGTATGTATACATTTAAATGTTCACTACACGTGTATCGTGGCTTGCTCATCAACGAACATATCATCACAATATCAATTTTTAAAAAAAAAAACTATTTTAGTTGAAGGAAAAGAAAAAAAAAATTAAGGAGAGATATTTTAAGTATTTATTTGTGACATGATCAATCTAAATTCAAATACACTTGGAATAAATTCCAATATTGAGAACATTCAACTCATCGGCAAACCTAACCACACTTATAATTAACCAAGGACAGATCCACACAGATCTGAGTTTGGACTGTCTGCCCTACTTGAAAATTTAATATATTATCTTATTTATTTTACATTGATTTTATCTAACTAAATTTTGAATATTGTTATCACACATCATGTGGTATTGCTATATTATTATTAGTATGATTTTAAATTATATATTAATTAAGATTTGATTTGAAATTCAATCATGATATCTTATTATCTTATAATAATATTAATTTTTTTAGTACTTGAAAGGAGAGGAGGTGCTACACGTGTCAGTTCCCTTCTTTGGGCACTACCATAAAACCTCCAACACTGCTTAAAAATATCTGCTAAGACTTTAGCAATAGGCCGCTCCCACCAACAATGAAGTGTGTCACCTGAACCCCATCAACGGACTAGTGATACAGGGATCTTGAGTCAAAGGACAAAGAAAGAGGGTTGATGCTCTCATGACACTCATTTAAGACTTCAAAGGAGCCACCTGTGTCGGTTCCTTTCTTTGGGCACTACCATATAAAAGCTCCAACCCTGCCTAAAAATATCCGCCAAGATTCTAGTAATAGGTCGCCCCTAGCAACAATGAAGTGTGTCACCTGAACACCATCAATGGACTAGTGCTACAGGAATCCTGAGTCAAAGGACAATGACTGAGGGCTGACGCTCTCATAGCTCTCATTTAAGACTCCAAAGGGCCACCCGTGTCGGGTCCCTTCTTTGGGCACTACCATAAAAGCTCCAACCCTGCTTAAAATATCTGATAAGATTCTAGCAATAGGTCGCTCCCATCAACAATGAAGTGTGTCACCGGAACCCCATCAACGGACTAGTGATACAGGGATCTTGAGTCAAAAGACAAAGAAAGAGGGCTGATGCTCTCATAACACTCATTTAAGACTTCAAAGGAGCCACCTGTGTCGGTTCCTTTCTTTGGGCACTACCATCTAAAAGCTCCAACCCTACCTAAAAATATCCGCCAAGATTCTAGCAATAGGTCACTCCCACCAACAATGAAATGTGTCACCTAAACCCCATCAACCAACTAGTGCTACAGGGATCCTGAGTCAACGGACAAGGAAAGAGGGCTGACGCTCTCATAACACTCATTTAAGACTCCAAAGGAGCCACCTGTGTCGGTTCCCTTCTTTGGGCACGACCATATAAAAGCTCCAACCCTACCTAAAAATATCCGCCAAGATTCTAGCAATAGGTCGCTCCCACCAACAATGAAGTGTGTCACCTAAACCCCATCAACCAACTAGTGCTACAGAAATCCTGAGTCAAAGGACAAGGAAAGAGGGCTGACGCTCTCTTAACACTCATTTAAGACTCTAAAGGAGCCACCTGTGTCGGTTCCCTTCTTTGGGCACTACCATATAAAAACTCCAACCCGCTCTCATAACATTCATTTAAGACTCCAAAGGAGCCACCTTGGTTTGAACCCTTGACCTCCAAATCTTTAGGCATGCCACTCTACCACTAATCCACTTGGTTGTTGGTATACCAATATTCCTCGTTTTGCCATCAAGATGGATCTACATAAATAGTAAAAGGGGTCCAAAACTTTGGATTTTTGTTTATATATATATAGTGTCTTTTAATCAAAATTTCATTTTTTTTTTCAAAAATTATACATTTAACCTTTCTCAAAAATTTTTTTACCTCTTTCAATCTTTTTCAGCAATTTCTCAAATATATAGAATCCAAAATAATATTATACAGCTATATTATATATATTTTTATATGCTTAGAGAGACAGGTGGTCCACTTTTTTTTTTTTTTGGACAAGGACACTTCCTAACAAACAAAATGTATTAAATGCAATTATCATACGTACAACAAAATAATAATAACAAAAATAATAAGTATGTGGCGATGAGTAGTGTTGGATTGGATGAATAATTTAAGAAGCTATATATAAATTTATATATATATAGCTAGGTGTCACTTCTGTTAAACTAATCTCAACTTTAGACAAGCCACATAACTCTTTCGTGGTTACACATCATCATCCACGTGTATCATCACCCCACTAAATTCCCATCCTTTTCTATTATTATTATTATTTTTTTTTTTCTAAATTATTTGTATATAAATATATTTGTATGTTAGATTTATTCTTTTGTGTTGTTAGTTGATGAGTCATCACAGTTGGCACACACATTCCCAAAAAAAAATTATCCTAATCATACACCATTTCTTTAAGTTAATACTATCTTAATTAGATATTTTACATTAGTTTGGGTGCGTTTGACGTGTTCCTATTGTATTGTATTTTAATGAATGAGTAATTTATAAAAATGACTTATTTTTTGAAATTATTTTACATTTTGATTTAGTTTTGATATTTTTTTGTAAAATGAACTTTGTCTAAAATTTCGTTCAGCTATCTAAAAATTTCGACTAACTATCTGATTTTTTTATCACCTATCTAAAAATATTCGGTCACATATATCGAATATCGAAAATCATTTTACATAAAATTATTAAAAATATGTCAAAATATAAAATAATTTAAAAAAATATATGATTTTTGTCCAGTAACTCGTAATAAATTGTGTTCAATACTGAGTATTTACTTTTAAAACATAATTTATTATAATACAAAATAATACGCAATACGACATAATAAGCTGTACCATATCAAATCACTCGTTAAAAAAGTCAACAGACCCGTGACCGCTGACGTGGCAACACATACCTCGACAGTTTCGAGCCAAACTAAATTTAGTTTAGTTTACTCTCTTATCCGATCCAAATCTGAGCTGTACATGACACATTGACACGAATTTTGCCTTTTCTTAAAAAACAATTAATCATTCGAATTTTTTTAAAGACTATTCCTCCTTCAGCTCATATCACGTGATCAAAAGACGCCAAATCGGACGGTTGAAAAAGAGCGTGCTTTCCACGTAGCTTTCTGTCGCGTGTACTGAATTTCGACAACACACGTTGTACGAAAAGTCATTTTTAACGTGGGATCGTTAATTATTAATTATTTATTAAGCCACCAATATTGGTTACATCGAAGCACAACCATGTTCCGAGAAGCACCCGATTAAGAAAGAACAAGAAGAAGAATTTTAAAAAAGAACATAATAATAATAAGAATATCCAAAAGAATATAACTCTAGAATTTGAAGCAAATAAAGAATATTCTTAACTCAGATCCCATTAACCGAACACATATAAATACCCCCCAAAACCACAAACCATTTGCCTCAAAAAAACAAATCTCAAAAATACCAACTTTATCTCTCTTTTTCTCTTTTCCCATTTTTTTTAAAAGAGGTATTACCTCTATTCTTTTTTCTTCTTCTTCCTTCTTTTTTTGGGTTTGAGAATGGCTCTCAAGGCTGTACACGTCTCAGACGTACCTAACCTAGATCAAGTCCCTCAAAATGCCTCATTCTCTCTCTACTCAACTCGTCTTCCCAAAGGTAATAGTAACGATCGAAATCTTCTGCTCATCGCCATTGTCGAAAGCTTTGACTTTTCTTTTTTCGAAATCTTGAAATCTCTCTGATCTGAAAATATGTCTCTGGTTTTGGATCGATAGGTGTGGAGATGGGTAGAGGAAGCTTAAACGCGCCGAAATTTGCTGTGATAGGGCATCGAGGGCATGGAATGAACGTGTTGCAGTCCTCTGATAGAAAAATGAAAGCTTTTAAAGAAAACTCCATTGTTTCTTTCAACAAAGCTGCCTCTTTCCCCATTGATTTCGTCGAGTTTGATGTTCAGGTAAAAAAAAATTTCATATTTATTGTTTTGTCAAATGTCCAAATTCATCGGAACTTGAATTAGGGTCACGTGATTGTTTTGTCGCCGCGTACGGTCGGTTTTCTTTTGTTTGGGAAGTCTAATGTTAAAAAGTCTACCGAGTAGGGTATATTAGTAATTTCAGTTCTTTGTTCTGGTACTGATAAAAAGTTTTGTTTTTTTTTTTCTTGGGGTGTGATTGAAAATGAAAAAGAAAAACACAACATTTGTGTGAACCGACATATGGTTGTGTTTTTTGTAGGTGACCAAGGATGATTACCCGGTTATTTTCCATGACAACTTTATACTCTCCAGTGAAAAAGTAAGTTTTTTTCAAAATTACCAACAATAGTAATAGTTGTTGAATTGAGGTAAAGTTTGGATTTTTATGAACTGGGTTTGGTGATTTCACAGGGGATTGTTTTGGAGAAGAGAGTTACAGAGCTGAGTCTCTCGGAGTTTCTCTGTTATGGGCCTCAAAAAGAGGTGGGAAAAGAAGGAAAACCTTTGCTTAGGAAAAGCAAAGATGGGAAAATCACAGAGTGGAATGTTGAAACTGATGACTCTCTTTGTACACTCCAAGAGGCTTTCGAACAAGTCGAGCCCTCTTTGGGTTTTAACATAGAATTGAAATTCGATGACAGTGTTGTGTACGAACAAGACCATCTCATACATATTCTTCAAGCCATTTTACATGTGGTGTTTGGTAATGCCAAAGACAGAGCTATAATCTTCTCAAGTTTCCAACCTGATGCAGCTCTTCTGATCAAGAAATTACAAGACAGATACCCGGTATGAGAAAAATCCAAAAATTAAAACATGGGTTTTGATTTTTGTTTAGTTTTGTGAAATGGGTTTGTTTTAGAATTACTAATTTTTTATTTTTTTTGGATTATTTCAGGTCTATTTTTTGACCAATGGAGGAACAGAGATTTTCTATGATGTTAGGAGAAATTCCTTGGAGGAAGCCATGAAAGTGTGCTTGGAAGGTGGTTTGGATGGGATTGTATCAGAAGTTAAAGGGGTTTTCAGAAATCCAGGAGCTGTGCCCAAAATCAAAGACCATAAACTCTCACTCCTAACATATGGAAAATTGAAGTAAGCCTAAAATAGAATTGTCAACACCAAATAGCTTGACTTTTCTCCTAAATAACTATTTATTAACTTTTTTTTTAATTATTAATGCAGTAATGTAAGTGAAGCTGTGTACATGCAACAACTAATGGGAATAGATGGAGTTATAGTAGATTTGGTCCAAGAAATTACAGAGGCAGTTTTTGATATGATGAAACCAACAAATATTGAAGAAGAGAGCCTTTCTCAAGGGGATGATGAGAACATAAAGCTCAAAACAAAGCCACAATTTTCTCAGAAAGAGCTTTCTTTTCTCTTGAAGCTCATCCCTGAGTTGATACAGATTTAATATAATTTGACCTTTTTTTTTTTAAATAAACTTCTAATTGTTCCACTTTGTTTTGTGGTCAAAGTAGTGTTGGATTGGAGGAGTTTGACACGCCAATATACTCATATGATGTTGTACATAATTTTATCGTAGTCAGTTTCCTCTTTAAGTCAATATAAAAATTATCCAAGTTGATTTTCAAATGTTTTGCTAACTTTTTTTTTAATAATATTTTGGTTTTGATATTACTTTTCAATCTTACCTTATTGGTCAGTTGCTCTTGCATGACTTTCTTATGTCATGAATGATTTCATTTTTATGGATTTCGAGTGAAAAAATTTGTTTGGAGGCATATGCTCGAAATGTGCGGTTTATGAATAGTATAATATAGAACATTCCTACTTTGGAAAATTTTTATATTATTGTTTTTTAGTGAAAATTGCTCATAAGTAGTTAAGAAGAAAATGTTTAAAATCAGGTAGGTTTGTAAAAAAAATTAAAATAATTCCTCCAACCACATAAATAAAAAGTGTTTTAGGTATGTATCCTTATTGCATTCATGTGGAAATATAGAAAAATTTATGATGATAGCTTGATAATTGCTTTCTTTATTAGATGCTTTAATATCCATGTTCTATTATTTATCAATTGAATGCATTTTTTTATGATTTTTTAAAAAAAAAATCACAAACCAAACGTCACAATCATAAGTTTGTTTGTTAGAGCAAATCCAACACAGCTGTTATTTCCGTACTTGCATCCAACAAACTAGGGGTAATCATTTAACTCGCCAAACTCAAAAACCCGACCAATTTGAGCCCCAAAAACCCGATTTTGCAAAAAATTCAAAAATTTCGGGGGAATCCGAATTGATCCAAACCCAATTGAATTTGGGTTTAGTATTTTAATGGTGTGCGGGTTCGGGTGAAACCCGAAATGCGATAGGGACCCGAAATTATGTTTTGAAATTATATTTTTATAGATTTTTGTTTTATAATTTGTGTGAAATAAAGCAGTTGTCTAACAAAAAATAATTCAAAAATTATGCTTTTGAATGTTGGCATGTTGCTCTAAATTATTTTATTTTGGTAAAAAATTACACGACAAAAGTTAAAAAAAAACTCAAAAAATTGTAAAAAAATGGCATTTTTGTAAAATGCTATCAAAGCCCATTCAAGGCCCAAACCCGAACTCCAGGATATTTCCCACCCGAACTTGACCAAACTCGACCTAACCCCACCCGAAACTCGAAATCCGAAAATACCCGAAATCTAAAAATGTACCATTTTCATGCACCCGAACTCGCACAACCCGAAAATCCGTTCGATGTGCATCCCTATGCAACATTATTATTAATATTTTATAAATTTATATAAATTGAGCTATAAATTTAGTTAGTTTATGTTATGTTGTATTTTTAAATTGTGAATCATATAGATGTAATTGATATTTTTTTAATTTTAATAAAAAATTATAATATTTACTAATAAGAAAATGAAGAAACATCTAACAAAAATACATTACAAAGTTAAAATTAAACACACCAAACATAATTAGTATAATTTAATTAGTCTTTCAAATATGTGTTATTTTTTAGAGTTGAATAAATGTAATTTTTTTAATGTAACGTAATATTTATTTCTGAAAATTTAATATGCTATTTTAATTTAGTAAGTTTTAATAATAAAAAATATTAATGTAAAATAATTGAAAATAATATCTTTACTGAAATAATTAATAATAATATTTTTACTAAAATAATTAATTGGAAGTAATAATAAATTTGAATTAGTAAAATGATATAATAAGAAAGATAATATTCTATTTAATTAGTAAAATAATAAATAGAATAAATAACATTTTTGTTCTCGAATTATGATCACTGTATGATCGTGCCCACGAATGATTCGCAATGTTAAAAATTCCATCCGAACTATGCACATTATTAAAATATGGTATTTCTATTAGATTTCGTCTTAAGTGGCTAACAAATTGATGATTTGACACTATTATGTGTAGAATAATTAACAATTTTGCCCCTCGAACTTTGAGCACTACCAAATAATACCTATTTTATTAAAAAAATTAATTTTTTTTTCTAAATATAATAATTAAATCCTTAAAAAACTAAAACATTTAATTAATAACAAATAACTTTTTTTAGTTTTAGTTTTTCTTTTCTTTTACAATATAAAATTAATCTATTTTAGAATGAAAATTTAAAATAAATACTAAAACAAAGAAAAAATGAAGAACAAATGGATTAATAAAAAAAAAACTTTAATTTAAGAGGAGGAGGACGAATGGGAACAAATTTTGTTTTATGATTTATTTTTAACTTTTATTTTAAGATATATTTATTTTTTATTATAAAATAAAAGAAAAAGTTAAAAAAAAGTTATTTGTTATTAAATTTTCGAGTATTTGAAAATTTATTTAATTAATTTGAAACTTGAAGTATTTTTTATTTTCTTAATTTTTTAAAATGATTTTTTAATATTTTTTAAGGATATAATTATTATTTTTAAGAAAAAAAATTAAATTAGTTTTAATAAAAAATGCACAATTTGGTAGTGATCAAAGTTTTGATGACAAAATTGATAATTATTCTATACATTATAGTGCCACATCAACAGGCAAAATGTCACATTATCAATCCGTTATCCACCTAGGATAAAATATAACAGAAGTCCCATATTTCAGTAATATGCATAATTCGGGGTAAATTTTTAACACCGCGAATTATTAAAGGGGCACAATTATATAATTATCATAGTTCGGGGACAGAAATATTATTTATTATTTACTTTTTTGTGTAACTTTTAATATTGTAGTTGGAATAGAAAATAAATATGGTATTAAAATTCTACCATTTTTAGTGTCGGCAAAATGCATTTTGTGGATGAAGTTGCCCATAGTCATCACAATCATAGTTTCTTTTTTCTTCGTGAAAGTTTCAAAAAACGTAAAAGTTTATTCTTCTTTGTTCTTTGTTGTTATCGTAAATTTATGTTTTTTTTATTATTATTATAATGGAAACTGTAAAGGCTAGTTATAAAATATCACCAACTGAATAAAAATCAGTTAAAAATATTACTGATTAATTAAAACATGAAATGTCAATTGCTAGTATTTTTTTTTTGGACAAAGCTAGTAATATTTTTAATAAAATATCAACGTTTAAAAATCAAAGTTAAGAAATAATGAAAAATTCTACAATGTACTCCTTATTCTTAGATGTACCAGTAATGTTTTGTTTTCAATACGTGATGATTTTCGGCTTATTTTTTTTTTTATGATTTTATTAGAGAATTTTACAAATTTTTAGGAAATTTTGAATACTTGATTGTTCTTTTATGCTCATGAAAAATATTATGTTTGAACTCTATTTTTTATACTGTAAATTATTCATAATTTATTGAAAATTTACAAAAAAAAACTTTAAATAATTATAATATACACTATTATATATATATATATAAAATTACACCAAAAATCATTCCTAATCAAAAAAATACCCAAAAATATGGCATGAAAATGAAATGTCAACGGTATAGAAAAAAAAAAACTATAAACGAGAATATTAAAGAAAATGGTAGGTAACTATTTGGTACTCTGTATTTTTGTAAAGTATTATTTTTGTACCCTATGATTATAATAATGTTTATTTGATACCCTATATTTTAAAATCATACATATTTTGTAGCTTAAACTCAAATATAATTAATAAAATTTTACCAATTTAATCAAAATGCTATCAATTATATGATTTCCAAATTCAAATTTAATTGTTTAATTACATATAATTGATGACAGTTTGGTCATATTGATAAAATTTTATTTATCAAATCTGAGTATAGAGTACCAAATATGTATGATTTTAAAATACAGGGTACCATATGAGCATTATTGAAAAAAGAAAATATTAAAATAATATTTTACAAAAACACAGGATAACAATATAGAAAATTATTACTCATGAAATGTCAAACAATCCCTTCCGTTCCTCCTTCATTTTCTTTCCTTATTTCTCTTTAGAGCAACACTTGTTAGAAAATCCTTTTTACATAATACACTAAATTTCACTAAAATTTTATATTTTACGGTTTTGCCTATTTTTTATCTTTTGTGCTATTTTTTAGTTGTTTATGTGTTGTTTTTTTTAGTTTTTTAGGTTTATGTTTATTTGTTTTCATGTTATTTTTTAGTTGTTTAAGTTTATGTATAGTTGTTATGTTGCACTGTTGAAATATAATTGGTTTTTAGTTATTTTCTAATATATTTTGATTTTTTTTAAAATGTGTTAGTATATAATGAGTTGAATTCTAGTTATTGTCCAATTATTATTTTTTAAGTTATATTTAAATGTGTTAGTATGAAATGAATTGATATCTAGTTGTTGTACAATAATTTTTTTTTTAATTATTTTTTGAAACTTAAGGTAGTATTTTTTAAAATTAAAATTAAAATACTAAAAAAAAGTAAAAATATATATATATATTTATGAAAAACTTTTTTCTGGATCCCGGGTACAGTGTTTATTTCGAAATAATTACAACATTATCTGGGTCGTGAACATCCATTAACAGCCCACTGAAAATGTTATCGGGCTAGTGGCCCAATGGGCTTAAGTTGCAATTCAATATGAGACCCTCCTTGCGAAATTACACTAGTTAGTCCACTTTCTTTCTCATGATTTAATACACATTTTAGATTCAGTAACTAAATAGCCTTTAAAATTAATAGATCTTTACCATAATCACTTTTACCATTTATTGTACTATTTTTTTGTTTGGGAAATTCACAAATATACATTAAATTTAAAAAATATATATGAAAAATACGTTAGATTACAAAAATATGGAATTTTTATAAAAAAACACGTATGGGCAAAAGTGTAAATACATAGTACAGTGAAATACAACTTTTTTTGTTAATAGTCGTTACAAATTTGTAAATATGTGTTACAGATGCGTAAACCAGTTACATAAAAATATTTTTATAAACAACATTTACAAATATATAACCAAGTTTTACAAATTTGTAAATAAGTTTTACATTTGTGTAGACAACATTTACAAAGTAATTCGTTGCTAAATTTTTTTATTTTTGTAACAATGGTTTACATAATTAATTTTATAACTAAAAAAATTTATATTTGTGACTAATATTTTTAAAAGTAAGTTGTAAATTTAGTTAACATACTTGTAACAAAAATATATAAAACTAAGTTTGTAACTAAAAGATATAATTTTATTTTATAATTAGTATATGCAAAAATGTTAAATTGCATTAAACAAATAACATATATTTAAAAAAAAAAATTGTAACTACTAATAAAGAAATATATTATATTAATTAAATATATAATATTTTATGTATGCATAAATATTTATTTAATCTTAATAATTATATTCATTTTAAATATTTATAAGTAAAAAAAATTTCTTTGTAATTATTATTATTATTAGCATACCAAAAATATGTATGAATTAATTACTAAAGAGAAAAAAAAAATACTAAAGGGTAGAGAATAAAAAGAAAAAAGTAAGATGTTATCATATTATATTGATTAAATATATAATATTTTATGTAGCATATATATATAAATATTTATTTTTTTGTTTAAGATTTATAACTGTATAGCTGAAGGGATGCATAATTGTGTGGGTGTGAGAGAGCCTGAAAGTTAATATAGAAAACTAGAGTTTATACTGTAAATTTGTAATTATTTTATATAACCGTATATTTAAAAAAAAATTATTAAACACCGTACAGTTTGTAATTAATTTTTGTTTTTGCAATTACTGTTTTTTATATAGGATTTAAGCTTTTTTAGAACCTGTGTTTTGGTTCATTATCTGTTTGGATCCTGTATTTTGATAAATTACTTTTTAGACCCTGTATTTTCTAAAATAATTCAAATAGACCCATAAACCTGATTTTGATCAAAAATTTTTGAACTAAAATCACAAATAGTTCATCAGACAAACAACTCAAAATAAAATTATAGTCATTTTGCTTAAGAACTGTGTTGTTATATTCAATTTTTTGTTTATCAAAATCAGGTTTATGTGCCTATTTGAATCATTTTACAAAACACAAGATCCAAAAAATAATTTGTCAAAATACAGGATCCAAACAAGTAATGAGTTAAAACACAAGGTGGATGAACCATTTTATATATAATATACATTTTTTTATCTGAACTATTATATATGATCAGAGTAGAGTAGGACAAAAGCGTAAAAACAAACCAACATTTTTTTTTTGTTTTTATTTTAATTCTATTTTTTTTTAAAAAAAAACTTGTAGAACAATATATGTCATTTTTCACTCTTGCATAAAATATATATTATATATACAAAATAAAAAGGAATATTTACACCTAATCCTAGTTTTACAACTTATTTACAATTTTAACGTAACATATTTTATTTACATATATATACCGGATATCAAATACCGTTCTAAAAATAAATGATTTCATTCGTATCAAAGTCTAAGCCACATAAATTTTTCTTCACCATTAATTGATTATGAAATATATCTTGATAACTCTTTAATCTCTAACCCTTTATATATACTTTAGAGTCCAGTCAAATCAAGAATAAAAACATATGTGCCAATTCATGACTAAAAGAGTGATTTAACTCATCATAACAATGACATTTTATATGTTATTTATACATAATAATTTTATATCATCGATACAACAAAAAAAAAGTTATTTGTGTCAGTTTCTAACCGTCACTATTGAGTTTTTGTGTCAATTTTATATGTGACGCGGAATCCCATGACGCGGAATCCCATGACGCAAACCAGGCTAACATTTGCGTCAGTGGGACACTGTCACAAACATGGCATTTGTGGCAGTGCCTCACTGACGCAAAAAAAAAAAGCTTTAAACTGCAACCCCGTGTACCCAGCCATCCTATGCGACCCCAGCCCCCCTATACCCAGTCCCCAGCCAGCCACCCCTCAACCCCCGCGACCCTAGCCACCCCCATGACCCCTGCGAACCCAGTTAGAGAAAAAAATCAAGAGGAGAGTTTTTGGGTTTTGGTTTTTCAAACAATAATCTTCAAAATAAAAAATCTATACAAAAAAAAAAAAAAAACTACGTATAAGATTCATAAACATATTATATTCATCAATTTAACCTTAAAATTACAAAAAAATGAAAAAAAAAACTCACCAAAATGGGTTGAGAAATTCGGAGACGCCGCTGGTTGTTGGGAGAAAACCTAAGTTTTCGAATTTGGGAGAATAAGGGGCTCGGGGACGATGGCTGAGATTTATAACTGAGCGCACCGTTTGCGTCAGTTGCCCACTGATGCTAACAGCGTGTTTGTGTTAGTGGGGCACTCACGCAAACGATTAAGCAAAACACGCCAATTAACAGTGCATTAACGGCGTCAATTGGCCACTGGCGCAAACTTCGCCAATTAAGAGCGTCAGTGTTATCACTGACGCAAATGCCCCTATATTTGTGGCAGTGCTCAACTGCCACAAATGCTGATTCTCAGTCAACGACGTCAATCAAGTGTATTTTTTTTTTTATCTTCTATTAATTATACAATAATAATTATACATCAATATATTATATATATGTTATTTATTAATTATTAATGATAATTATATATTTTTTGAGAACATAAATTATATTTATCTTTATTTTGGCAAACACACAATAAAATTTTGGTTGTCAAAATTAAAAAATAATCAAACTAATGTGTCACCACTAATATTTACATATAAATTACAAGAGTGACCAAAAAATGTATGCCTTTTAATTTTACATATAAAAGTTATTATGTAGTATACTAAATGATAGTATTTCTAGTAAGCTATATGGTAACTTGTTTTACTATTTGTGTATTTTTTTTTTATAATTCTAAAGTAACTTTTAAGTTTCTTTTATACTCGATTAGTAAAAAAATGTAATAGTTCACATCTAAATATTATGGGGGACTAAAAAGTGTATTATATTTTTTATTTTATAAGTAACTATGCAATATACTAAATAGTATCATTTGCTAATAACCTATTCATGGTAACTTGTGAACTATAAGAGTAACTTTTTATGCTATATCATATCTAATTAGTTTCTAAAATAAGTTTGAAGGTAATGTAAAAGTGTCTTAAATAATAAGGCACTACAATATAACTTAAAAGTAAAAGTAACTAATTGGTTCATTTAAAAAAAAACTAATTAGCATCTAAAGATAGTCATTATTTTCAACAAATAGGCTTGAAAGTAACCAAAATGTATCTAAACTAATTTGAAACAATATGATCTATAAATGAAACTTTTTTATATATAAAAAAAGTAATCAATTGGTATCTTATCGACATGATAAGTAACCAACAATGTTACTTTTGTAAACTCAAAAAAAAAAAAAATTAGGATTATGAGATTTTTTCCATTTCAAATATATTATTTTAGAATTTCGGTATTTTTTTATGACGTGCCAGTGTATTTTTGTAAATAAAATTTATTAAGGTATTTTTGTAAATATTTTACGTGTAAATATATATGAAAAAATCCCAAATAAAAATAGGGAATTTTTAAAAAATATGGCTTTTATACAATTAATGTGCAAAAATATGGGAATTAAACTTTTCTTAATTTGTATGAGAAAATTTATTAAAGAATAAGTTAAAGTATGGAAAACACAATTAGTAGCTAACTAAAATATGGAAATACCACATTTTTCTATTATAATTGTGTTTATTTTATTATGAAGGTAATTTTATTTTATTTTTTAATTTTTTAATTTTTTCCTTCATTTTTTTATTATTTTTCAGTTTTTTTTTCCATACTTATTTTTTCCTTTTTCTATTTTTTTCTACCATTTTTTTCTTTCAATTTCTCCATTCTTTTTCTTCTTATTTTCATTTTCATGCATTTATTAATTTTTTTTCCTTTCATTTATATTATTTTGTTTTTTTTTCATATTTTTTCTTTTTTTTTTTCATTCTATTTTTTCTTCATTTTTGTATTTATTATTTTCTCTTTCTATTTTTTTTTTATTTTTTCACACATATGAGCTTTTTTTCTTCTTCTATTTTTTTTTTCAAATTTCTACCAATTTTTTCATTCATTTTTTTTCTTTACATTTTTCTTCTTCTTTTCATTCTTATTTATTCATCTATTTTTTTTTTTTCATTCATCATTTCTTTTGTTTTTTTTTCATTTTTGTACTTATTCTTTTCTCATTCCATTTTTTTTTTCATTTTTTTCACACATATATTTTAACATTACATAGTTATTTTACTATTTTTTTATTATTATCTTTTATTATTGTAATTTTGTTTATATTTTTTTCCACTATATGTAAAAAAAAATTCAAATCAATTTTTTCAGCATTTTCTTTTTACTGTAACACTTATAGGAATACCAAAATTTGGAAAGAAAACTAATAAAAATATGAAAACGTGAATGGGTAACTGGTTACCTTCATGTTCTTTGTGTGTATATTTCTGGGGGTAACTGGTTACCTTCATATTCTGATGTGTGTATATTTATGGTTTCTTTATGGTAACTGGTTACATATGTTACTAAAATTATAGTTACTTCTTCTTCCTTTTTTAATGAAGTGTTCTTCCTCTTTTTTTTTTCTTTTTCAAATTTGATATTTCTTTTCATATTTAATATGAGTAACTCGTCACCCCTCTTAGGTAACTGGTTACCCATTTTATGGCAGAAAGTTACTCATCTCAGGATAATTGGTTACCACTGGTTACCCCTCCTGGTGCATGTTATTTAACCTAGCTCTAAGATTTTTTTTTACATAACTGTCAAAGATCAATAAAGTAATTGGTTACCTTACCCAGAATTTGAAAAAAAAAACGTACAATCTAAAAAAACATGTTTATAATAAATAAAAAATAATTTTAAAAACAATTCATATTACAAAAAAAATTTTGCAAAACAACCAAAGAAAAAATTAATATAAAAAAACAAATAAGCTAAAAAAATAATAATCAAATTTCAAACATACCCTTCCAAATTAATAAAACTTGATTAAGAGTAAAACTATGACATAAATTAACTTTTTTCCATTTCAGGTATATTATTTTAGAATTTCGGTATTTTTTTATAACGTGGCAATGCATTTTTGTAAATAAAATTTGTTAAGGTATTTTTGTAAATATTTTATATTTTACGTATATATATATATATATGAAAAAATCCCAAATAAAAATATATATTAAACAAATATGTTAACCAATCAAGTAATATACTGATCAAACAAGCATATATACATACGCAAACATAAATATATTAGAAACAAAAATAAATATACAAAAAATAAACAATAGATATCCGAGAGACAAACATAGATAATACCAAAGACAAAAATAAATATATTCACCAAACAAACAGAGTATACCTACAGAAAAAATACTAGTCAAACAAACAAACAAGCAAATATATAATACAGTAGAGACAAAAATAGATTTATCAACCAAATAATAAACAAATATACTTAAAAAAAAATAGATATACCAAAAGGAAAAATAGATATATCAACAACATTAGTAAGCATATATACTTAAAAAAAATACTAACTAAATAAATAAACAAGTAGATATGCGAAATGCCTAAAATTAGATATATCAAAAGCAAACATAGATATACTTGACCTAAAGCAAAAAATAAATATACTGATTAAACAAATAAATAAATTAGTCAAATATAAATCTCAATATCTAAAAGATTTAAATCTTCATTTTTTTAATGGTTATGGTAGAGAGATGATATATATATTTTTCAATTAAAAATAGAGTACTTTATCAATTAAATAATTTAAAATGGGGACATTTTTCTATTTTTCTTTTGTACATGAGGGGCTATATGCTATTAGTGTAATTTAATATCGAGTCCCACTTATTTGAATTTAATAAATATTATAGAGTATCGTTAACCAATTATGAGGTGTCACTTTATGTGGTGTTGGACATCTTAAGATGCCAAATAACAATACTTTTTTTGTTATGAATTGATTTGTTTGAAAGATAATAAGTGAATGAAGAAAGATACAAAAGTGTACTCTGCCTAAGACAACATGTAACTAATTCTAAAATGACAACAGCAAATGAAAAAAGAGAGGGAGCACAATGTGAAAAGAGCGTTATAAAAGTTAGCTCATCAAATTAAATGAATAATTTATAACTTAAATATTTAGAAAACAAAATACTTACATTTATATTAAAAAAATAATAAATAAGACAGCAAAAGAGGAAACGATTATAACAGTGTTCACCGAAAGAAGTTGTATAAACAAGAAGAATATTTTATAGGGTTTATATTTTTTTTTGGACCTTGTGTTTTGTCTCATTATTTGTTTAGATTTTGTGTTTTGACAAATTACTTTTTGGACTCTATGTTTTTTAAAATAGTTAAAATAGAACCCTAAACTCAAATTTGATAATGAAAAAATTGAATATAACAACACAGTTTTTAAGCAGAATGATTTTATTTTTGTTCTGAATTGTTAGTTTGGTAAATTATTTGTGATTTTATTTGAGAAATCATTGACCAAAATTGAGTGTAGGGTTCTATTTTAATAATTTTACAAAACATAAGGTCTAAAAAGTAATTTATTAAAATATAAAATTTAAACAAGTAATAAGATAAAACACAGATTCAAAAAAATATAAACCTTATTTTATATTTATTAGAGGAAGACAGACAAATTGGAAAAGTGAAAGCTAATATTAACTCAATAAAGGATATATAATTATTACAGTAATTAAGAACAATAATGTGATCCATAAAGCCAACTTGTTCTCTAAATTTATATATGTAATCTTAGTTTAGAAAAGCTATTAAATATAACTTCTTTATTGTCAAATATGAAGTAATTATTAAAATAGAATTTTGTAATATTATTTTATAATATATATTTCTGTTTATGCGTGTTGAGTATATGAGAAAGATAATTTATCATTTTAAAAAGTAGTAAAATATCTAAATATTCTAAAATGAATGATCAAAATATGAAAATAATAGAATAATATTAACCCTTCAAAATATAAAATGATTGACAGCCAAAATAAATCAATACATGGCCCTGGTTGGGCACCGTTTGAGCTTTTGGATTTTGTAGAAGCACTTTTTTAAGAAGCATTTTCTATCAGCTTCTCTAAAAAGGTATTTTAAAAGTAATAAATACTTTTTATTTTTAAATCCAATCAGTTCTTACAAGGGTTTTTATAGCTAAATAATACTGGTGCATTTGAAAAGTTAATGTGTAATTAGAATTGAGTGTAATTCAAGTAATTGTTCGATTTGACGTGTTTGTCTAATTATATAATTACACATTAATTATCTAATTAAGGAACTCCAATTACACTATCAAATTCTCATAGTCCGTATGAGAATTGAATGTAATTACTAATTACTATCAATTTTAAATAGTATTTATTACATAATATTATTTTTCTATATAATTACTAACTATTCTGCCAAACATGATAAGTAATTACCACTTGACATTCAAACACATATTGTATTGTAAAATATAATGTAATTGCTCCGATATGTAATTATTACCTTACTAATTATACGTCATAGTAATTACATACTTATTTCCAAACACACTCTACATAAAATGCTTTTTGGAAAGCTGCGCCAACCTTCCCCATAAAATTGTAATGTGAAATGATATAGAAAAACACCTAAAGTTTCTTCAATATAATTTGAAAAATAGCTATTTTATAAAAATGACTTTATTTAACATTATTACATCAGTTGAAAGAATTTCTTTTTGGAAATAATACAAAAAGATCTCATTTGTTAATGTGAAATTCCATTTTGAACCATCTATTTTGAAAGTTTATAAAAAAATCCTTCTAATTATTATCTCTTCTATATAATAAGTGTGTAGATAACAGAAATTCTTGGTTTTAATGGTTTTTTATTTATTTTTTAATATTAATTTTAACGGAATATTTTTATATTTATCGGTAGTTTGTAAACACTTAAACTTAAATAAAATAAAATAAAAAATTAAAATAAGATATTTTTGAGATATTTTACAATAATAATTATTTTAAAATAATAAATAATTAAATAAATTAAAATATGATATTATTGAGATATTTTACAATGATAATTGTTTTAAAATAATAAATAATTAAACAAACTAAAATATGATATTTTTGAGATATTTTACAATAATAATTATTTAAAAATAATAAAATCATACGTTTTATAACCTAAATAAAATTTAATTAAACTTAAACTCACTTATTAGAATAATATCATATTAAACATATAATACAATCTACTGTGAATTAGCAACAAATTATTTTTTTAAAAAAACTAGCAAGAAACTTAAATTTAAAATCCACTTATAATATTTAATATTACATTAAACATATAATATATAATATCTTGTTGTCACTCCCAAATTCAAAAACTATAACAAACATAAAGTTAAACAAAAATAAATAAATTATTTAATTAAAATAAAATATTTATTTGAAATGTATATGAAATTAATATAAATTTAATAAAAATAATTAATAAATTTTATAAATAAAACTAAGCAAACATGCATATTACGTGTTACTTATATCTAATAATAGTAAAATTATAGATTGGACACAATTTTAGTCAAATTTGTCCAAAAAGACTAAAATATCCTCAGTTTTAAAAATTAATTATTTTAATTTATATCTAATTATTTTAATAATTAAAAAAACTTAATAAATTTTTTAAATAAAAAATATTTATTACAGTAAACTTAAACTCTAAATTAAATTCCAGACGGAAAAAAAAACAAAAACATAACAAAGTTTAAAACAAATCTAAAAATAATTAAAATTAATATTATACACATGTTTTTAATATAATCCATCTCGCTCTTGAGTTTATCACTTCATTGATTATCAAATTCAAGCCATTTTTTTAATTGAACTTATAATTTTATTTTATTTTACATTTTTAAAATGAATAATTACTAAAACTGAAGGTATTTTAGTCTTTGTGTTTTATAAATCGACCAAAATCATGTCCAGTTGTTATATTTTACCATTTTAATAGTTAGATAGGCCCATTTATAATTTCCTAAAACAAAGGGTCAAAAGTAGAAATTAATCTTAACATAGGGACCTTTTTTGTATTATCCCTTTTTTTTCAAGAAAAAATAATATTTCTGTACTTCACTGTCATACTTGTTAAATATATTATTTTACAATGAAATTTTAAACATAGATTTTACATGTCTATTTAATTATCTCTCAACGACATGAAAACGATAAAACGACAGCAGAGTTTTGAACTACGACAAACTAAAGAACAAGCACAAGAACTTCATAAAAATACAAAATAGAAAGAAAAAAAAATCAGTAAATCATGAATTTTGGAACTGAACAAATCTGGATTATGTATATATATATGTGGGATAGGGCTTCCCTATATTCTCAATGTTTACAACTCGTGAACAGTTTTCGGCGCAACTTTTTTTTATGACCGTGTATATTGTAGCTATTTAGAATATTCTGCAAATTTTTAGAAAATTCCGAATAGTATACAGTACCAAAAATTAGGCTCAAACATATTGTTTTCCACGCGCATAAAAAAAATTAGTCATCCGTGCAATAACATATATGAACCTAGTTTTCGGTATTGTAAACTATTCAGAATTTTCTGAAAATTTGCAATATGTTCTAAATAGCTATAATATACACAGTTATAAAAGAAAGTCGCACCGAAAACTGTTCACAGGTCAAGAAATACTGAGAACCCTACCGATAGGACTTAAAATGAAGCCCTTATAAAAAAAATTATCCTCTATATATATATATAATTTTAATAGACCAACAACTCACAGAAAAGTCAAAAAATTACAACTTATTTTAACAACAGATTATAGAAAACAAAAATATAATTAGGAACAAGACAAAAAGCATATTAAAAGGAAATTTTAAAATAATAATAATAATAGAAGTAATAATAATAGAAGAAGAAGGAATAATAGAGTAAAAAAAATAAGAACGACAAAAAGACAACAAAAAAGAATTTATTTAGAATAAGAAAACAAGTGAAAAACGACAACAATATTATTGAACCTTCTTGATCCCTAGCTCTTCATTTTGAAGGGTAGTTGTTTTTAGTCCCTAATTATAACTATAATTAACTACTATAACTAACTATTAATTAACTCATATTCTTGCTTAAATGATAAGTGATAAGATACCAACTTAACATATATTAATAATAATAATATTCTCAGTAGCTTTTTTCACATCAAAGAAACCCTAGATATTTTTATAATTCATATATGCATGAATAGAATAATCTACTTTTTGTGTTTTCTTTGTAAATTTCAATTTATGACTTTAAACATAATAAACACGAGAGTATTTGATTCTTTCAAGTGAAGTGCCCTCTTACTCTTACGTGACTTGTTGGAACAAATTATCAGGGCATCATATATTAAATTGCATATATTATTAATTATAAAATTGAGTAATAATATATGTTTGCTTATAAAATATGCACAATGATTAGTTTAAAAATATCTGTAATGGATGTATTATTTTAATAATTTAAATATTTTTTTATTATAAAATACTATACTTAAAAAATATTAAATATTTATGCTGCCGTTTTTCTAAATATAACTATTACTTTATAAACATATTTATAAATTTAAAATATCTATATATATGATTGATTTTTTTTTTCTTCATGAAATGCATCATTTTATGTCCATATGTTTTGTTTTGCGATACTTATATTAAAATTTAGGATATTTAATAATTTTTCTGCTAAACTATAATTTTTTGTAGAGTTTTCTCTAAAAAATTTTAACCGATAAAATTCTCCGAAACTATGACAAACATTGCAAACATACTTCTTCTATTGTATTTCATTCATTTTTTAAATAGTTTGATGATGTAGCATCGATGTAGCGCTAATATAGCTATTCAAAAGTAGAGGCAGAAAATACATACATAGATAGTGGTGTAATAATAAATTTTGGGAATAAGAATTTACATTTTTAAAGCTACTATTTATATGTTTAGCATGAATAAATTTAATTTTACTTGACTTTTAGTTAGATAAATAGACTCTCATATTATAACTATGTTTGTAACCCATTGGCTGACCCACATGAAGACTAGGGTAGGCTAATCCCCGCACTGATTTTTTTTTTCAAAATAAAACTTTAATATTATTTTACAATTTAGTATTTATTTTATGTAAAATTTTGACATTTATACCCTATAAATTTTGCAATTTAGTACTTTTTATATAAATTTTGATACTTATGTCCTCTAAATTTTACAATTTACTACTTTTTATGTATATTTTGATATTTGTGCACCCTCTAAATATTTTTAAATTTTTTTGAGAAAATTTTTGCAATTGCGAAAAAATTGGGGGAGTAAAAATTTACAAAAACCATAAATCAAATGGAAAAATTGAAATTTACCCTAAAATTTAATACAGGACAAGGTTGGTTAAATTTGTTTAGAATTTTAATAACCATAAACCTTGTCCAATCAATCTAATCATCTAAATTTGAGATAACAAAACATTTGATTAAATTCTCCAATCGATGGCCTCATGATTTTATGAAATTGGAAGTTGTGTTTGAATTGCCATAACTTCTGTCAACAGTAATTTCAAGTCGTACAGTAATTTTCATGAATTGTAGCTACATATAGGTTAGGTTCTGAAAACTGTCTAATATATAGAGAGAGACTAATCGCCAAAAAAAGACAGCTAGTGAGGTCAAATCCTGGTCAAACTTAAATTTTTTTTATCTCTTTCTCTCGAAACTTACCCTCTTTACCCTATCCAATCCCAATACGTTATTCTACTACTTATGAGCCCTGCACTACTCAATCATAGGTCACTTCAACCCTATATGCCTACACTTTTTTCCAGTCAAATTTTAGGTTTATTAGGGACAAAGAAAAAATAATTAACAATTTTGACATGATATTTTTATAACTGGATTACAAAATATCAAATATAGTACTAGAAAAAAGGACAAAATCAAATCAAACAAAATTTATTTATCAAGCTATAGCAATGGCAAAAACAAAATGGAATATTATTTTACTTTTTATTTTAGTATTTAATAATAAAATTATATGTATATTATTTTATATATAAGATAAAATAATAAAAAATATAATTTTTGGTTGAAATACAAAAAAAAATATGGTGTTAAAATTTTTTAATTTTAGTGTTGGTATAACACTATATATATAAATAGTATTATGAGTTGGAAATAATACAATGAAAAAGTTTGGCAATTTTAAAAAAAAATAATTATGATAATTTATATTAGTTTATTCATCGTTGGTGTTCTTATCATTATAAGGTCATTACATACAAATATATATATATATATTTATATTCGTATATATATATGTGAATTATGAGTGACTTGGATTTTTTCCATATTATTTATTTATATATTTTTATTAAATAGTTTTTTTTCTTTTTTGAATTATTGATTCTTTCGATATTTGTCTTGCAAATGTTCTTTCGAAGAATTTCGATGGTAATCATGGTATTTATATATATATATATATTTATATATAGGCATAACAAAATTAAATAGTTACAATAGTTGAAATTCTTCATATAGCAGGAAACTTTTACAATGCTAAAAAAATTTAAGATGTAATATTATTAAAAATAGGCTATAAATAAAATAATAATAAGACGTCTTAGGTAATTCATAAGATGATATCAATAAAAGTAGGGTTTATACTTTTATGGATTCTGTATTTTTTCTCATTATTTGTTTGGACCATGTGTTTTGACAAATTACTTTTTGAACCCTATGTTTTGTAAAATGGTTAAAATAAAACTCTAAATCCAATTTTGGACAATATTTTTTCAACTAAAATCACAAATAATTTACCAAACTTAAAATTCAGAACAAAAATAAAATCATTCTGCTTTAAAACTGTGTTGTTATATTCAATTGTTTCTTCATCAAAATTGAGTTTATGGTTCTATTTTAATCATTTTACAAAATATAGGGTCTAAAAAGTAATTTGTCAAAACACAGAGTCCAAACATGTAATGAGAAAAAATACAGGATCCAAAAAGATATAAACCCATAAAAATATATAACTTTTTTTTTTTTTTTGGAAAGAAGAATATTCAAATATGAAATATTGAGCTTGAAGACAACACTTCTTAGAATCTCATTCTAAGTCTAATTAATATTCAAGTATTGGAATATATATAATTTTTTTTACAAATCAACATGAGATAGTGCCTAATACTGTACTATGCTTAGAATCTACCTCATGAGTTCTTACGCCAAGTAATAACACTTAGTAAATTATCTCATAATTACTTGATTAATTATCATTTGAGTCGATTTTCTTCATTTAATATTATTACATTATCTTCTTAAGAAACGAAAAGACAATTACTTGTTGCTTGATTTAACAGGGTTTAGACTTGACTCCCTAATGATCCAACATATAATAATCAATGATTACTCGCATCAAAACTTGCTATGATTTAACACAAATTCACCACTGCATGGAAACATTAATTACAAGCAATTATTGTTAATTTAATTTAGAAGTAACAACAAGCACTTTTTTATTAGAAAGGAAAAAAAACAAAATTATGATCCCTTAACATCCAATATAATAATAATGTGTGCATGTAAAATAAACATACTTTATTAAAGAAAAGGAATAGTCCTATATAAAGAACCATGTTGCATTATATAAGTACGTAATAGACAATAATATCTAGAGGTGTTTATCAAAATATATTTTGTTTTTGATAATTATTTTTAGGAAATTTTGTGGTGAAAATTAATAAGTAGTTTAAAAAGTTGCACATAAATCACTAAGTAATCTAAAATATTGCAATTAAGTCACTAAGTAAATTTTTTAGCAAAAATCGATAAGTAGTCTAAAATGTTACACTTAACTCAATAAGTAATTTTTTGTTGTTGCAAAAGTCATCTGTTTACATCAATTTTATTTTAGTTTTAATTAATTAATAAATATAAAAAATATATTTATAATTTTGAAAAATGATTTAAAATATATTTTAAAAATTAAAATAATTTAAAATTTATAACACGAAAAAATTATTAATTAAACTAACTAATTACTGATTTTCACATTTTTTTTATTTTATAAAATGACATTACATACATACTTCACACACACCATCATGAAAATAATCCACTTTATACGAGGAAAGTTATTTTATAAAATATTATAAAAATAATACCATATTGTTAACATAAAAAGATATATATTTTCACTAATTAATATTAGAAAGAAAAAAAGTATCACATTGTTATGTGTAGAAATTTATTACATATCATTACTTTATATGCAATGTACATGCATAGGTTCTATGAGCCTAACCAACCTACCTCTAGGTTTGGGGAATTGGACAATAATTTTTTTGAGTTTTGTAAAATGCATTAAAAAAAATAAAAAGATGTAATAATAAATATAATTAAGAAAGAAATTAAAATGAAGGGATTAAAGTGAAATAATAATAATAATAATAATAAATGAATGAATAATGATATAGTCGAATCTGGCATCTGCAATTGTGATTTGTGTATTCCAAGAAGAAAGAACAGAACCCCCCACGACATGGAGCATTCTGTACAATTTTTGTTATAATAATAATTAATTTCTTCTTTCAATTTTACCATTTTTTTGGGAAACATTTTTAATTCTCTCTCTTTCTCTCTCCATGCCACTTTTACATAAAATATGTATGCGTTCAATACACGCTTCTTCAGGTACGGTGTGTTCTGTTCTTCCACTTTCACATCTTAAAACGCACAAAAAGTTTTTTTTTTATTATTTAATTTAATTTTTGTGGATAATTGTAAACAAAATTATGTAATAGGTTCATGATCGATCATTATTATTAGTTCATTACCATTATCATCATGGTTGACTTACCCCATTATTTGAAATAAATCAATGGTTGTGTTTAGTTTTTATTTTCTTTTTCTTTTTCAAATTGATGTCTTCGTTGGCCTTGGCCATTATTTTTGGTGGAAAATATATTTTAATTTACGTTATATTTATCCATTAAGAAGAGGAATATATAATGAAGGGCAAATATTAGGTTCTTGCTTTTATTTTTCTCAAATACGTGATCGATTGTTGTGTTTTATTAAATGATAATTTTGATTATGTGTTTTACGAAATTAATCACTAACGATTACTTTTTTTTGCTTTTCTTAACTTATCGCATCACTAACAACTCGAGAATTGATTTTATAATTAAAAATATTTTAATCAAAATCGAGTCTAAAGTATTATTTTGATCAATTTTATAAAATATACGGTCTGGATTGTCGTTTAACAAAACACGTGGGCTGATCGCATATTCGAGAAAAATAGAGGGACCAAAATTGTATTTTTGCTATAATAAAATATAGTATATATGGACACATATATATGTATAGCATTAAATCTATAATTGATTTTCTTGTCCCCAAAGAAAATTTAATAATTGATTTTGTTACTCGACTTATTTATTCGATACACTATGCACTACTTACATATTTTTTAGAATGGTATTTTTTTTATTTTCAATAATTAACATAAATATTGTCATATAATTTTGTATTTTGGAATCACTATTTTGTTCAAACTATCCTATATATTTCAAATAAGTTTAATAAAATTAATTGATATATTTGTTTTGTTATAATAAAATTTATTTGTTGAAAAAATTTATAATGTCAGTTCATCTATAAAACTAAATAACTTAAAGAAAAAAAGTGAAATTTTATAGCAAAATAAATTTGTCGTCCACTTTAAGAGTATATAATGCCAATCCATAAACAACCTCATCAATTGTAAAATAAATAAAATTAGTTAAATGTATTTAGTATAACCTATGACGTTCATAGAATTAGCTCTTTTAAGATGATTTTATAAATTTTGTAAAATTAAAAAACATATATAATAAACAAAGCGTAATTTTTCACTGTTTTAATGAAAAACATATAATATTATATAATAAAAATTAATGAATTATATTTTTCATTGGTACAAATTAGTTTATTTCTAATTTGATAAATTTAAAACCAAGATAGTTATTATTACTAGGTGGGAATATACTCATTTGGTACCCTATATTTTTGCAAAGTATCATTTTAGTGCCGTATGTTTTCAATAATGCTCATATGGTACCCTGTATTTTAAAATCGTACATATTTGATACCCTAAACTCAGATTTGATAGATAAAATTTTGTCAATTTAATCAAACTGCTGTTAATTATGTAAGATACAAATTTAAATTTAATTATATAATTACATATAACTGATGACAATTTGATCATATTGACAAAATTTTATTTATCAAATCTGAGTTTAGGGTACTAAATATGTACGGTTTTAAAATATAGAGTACCATATGAGCATTATTGAAAACAGAAGGTACTAAAATAATACTTTATAAAAATACAGAGTACCAAATAAGTATATTTCCAGACACGATTTATACAAACTGAAAATCTTTCTAGAAGAGCTATATTTTTAGTAATAGATTTACAAAACATGATCCTTATATATACTTAGATTTTTATGATGAAAAATACTATGTTTACATGTACTTTTTTTTGTATGGAGTTCTTCAAAATAGTCATAATATTGAATTGAATAGAAAGAAAAAAAATGTTGAGTGTAAAATATAATTAGGAAAAGGACTAAGAAAAGTCAAAAGAGACATAATTAGAAGAGAGAATTAATAAGAAAGAAAAGGATTAATTAAGCAAATTTTTATATATAAAACAGTGCACACAACGTGGCACACATGGTCTCCCATCACACACTACACGAGTTCTTCCTTGTTGACCAAAGCGTGGGGTCAGTTTTGTCCTTTTTCATGTTCCACTCTACACGTTTCTAAAAAAAACCAAACACCAAACCAAAGACCGTCAAACACTCTCACACACTCTAATTTTAACTTATGTTTGTTCTTTTCTCTTCTTTTCTTTTCTTTTTCTCCAAACAAAAAAAACCAAAAAACAAAAATTAGTAAAATGAAAAGGTTTCCTAGTTGGATTAGAACTCCAATTTTATAACTTTCTTACCGGTTTTTCCATTGTCTTTCAACTTATTATTCCTTTTCCAAACTTTCCCATTTGTCATTTACTCTTATATTTTGAGTTTTTATGACTTATAATAATTAATTATAGTACATGTAGAAAGTTTCTTATTTGAATTTAATGGTCAAGAAAAGGTTTCCGAGTTGTCCTATACTAACGCTTGGAAACTTTTTGCCTCTCTCTCTCTCTCTCTCTCTATATATATATATTTATAACAAATGCCTTTTCTTCAAGCCATGACCATTAACCCTTGCTTGTTTGAATCTTCATCTCTCTCTCTTTTTCTTCTTATTCTTTCGTTTCATAACATATATTCTTCTTGACATGGGTTTGCTTTTGCTTCAATTTTACATCTTCTTTTGACTTAAAATCTCTCTTCTTCTATATATATTTGGATTCACAAGAGTGTCTTCTCTGGTGGGTTTTCGATATTAAGCATGGAAAAGCAAAATTTTGGTACCAATGGTGGCTATAAATTGCCTATTGGATACCGATTTTGCCCCACAGATGAAGAACTTTTACTACACTACTTGAAGAGGAAGGTTCATGCTATGCCATTGCCTGCTTCGGTCATTTCAGATTTTGATGTCTTCCAAACAGACCCTTGGGCCTTGCCAGGTTTGATTTTGCTTCAAACCCTTTTATTCTTTTATGTTTTTATGTATAAATTTGAAAGCTTTTACAATTTTGCTACATGGGTTTTGGTTTCCATACTCATTTTGGTTCATTTTTTGGTTTGGTTTTAGGTGATGTGAAGGAAAAAAGGTACTTCTTTTGCAACCATCGAAAGATGGATATTTTGAATAATAAGATGTGCAAGAGAGTAAATTCTGGTTCTGGGTTTTGGAAGCCTGTTGTTAATAAAGACAAGTTGATTGTGGCTTCTGAGTTTAATAACCAAGCAATTGGAGTTCGAAAAACTTTGGTGTTTTGTGGAGGAAAACGCCTATTTCAGGACTCGAAAACTCGTTGGTTCATGCATGAGTATCACTTTGTTCGTTCACAAACTATCACCAACTCACTCCATCTGGTAAAAAGAACAGAAAAACAACTCTTGTTCTGAATTTGGTCATATTTTTAATGATGTTTTCTTAATCATCCATAGTTATAATCTGCAGATATCTCAGCCACAGATGAATTGGGTTGTGTGTGGAGTGTTTCAGAAGAAGAGAAAGCTTAACAATAGTAAACAAAGGAAGAGAAATGAGTTGATGATGACTGAGGGTTCACCTAGACCTTCTTTCTCATGTTCAAGTGGAGTTACTGAGGTTTCTTCATCCATTAATGGAGGCTTATTAGAAGATGATCAAGAAGAAAGCAGTGCCAACATTATTAGCTATAATAATGGTTCAAAATCATCATCATCATCATGCACCAGCACCAGAAAGCCTAATTAGATTAATACTTTAGTTTAGTGTTAATTAGGCAACACTGTGTTATGCAACGAATTACATTAACTTCAATTAAAGGCATTTTAACCTTTGTCATCAAGAGCTCAATTATATAATGATGAGATTGTGTTTTTTAACCAAATCAATCTATATATCTCATTATCATATTCTTCTCTTACATGCTTTTTTTTCTTCTTTCTTTTAGTTTTATAGCCAATAATTCAATATATTTATATGTGTAAAGACATATATAATCATGGTGGCGAGAGAGAAAGATTGTGTCACTGATTGTTTTTTCAGTATCTTAAACTTTTATTATTAAAAAGGCCAAAATGATTTTTGGTACGCAAAGTATAATAAATACCACACCAAATGGAGGCATCCAAAGAAAGAAGGAAAAGACAACTTTTTTTTTTAATTTTTTAATTTTAGTTTACACATCTCATAATGCTATAAAGGAACATTACTTTATTTATTTATCTAATTATTAAAATCTAATCATGTCTAATTGAAAAGAATAGAGAGATCCTTTGTAGGTGGGCACATGAAGTATTAGAATACAAAGATGCAAAGTGGGGGTTTTTTTTTTTTAAAAGATGGAACACCATGTGGGGTGACTGGCATATCAATACATGAACTTTAATATAAAATAAAATGAAATGAAATTTTTTATTCATTTCATTTCATTTTTACTATGTCGAATCTTGTAGACTTTATTGTGTTTCTTCCATTAAAAAAAATAACAAAGATTCTTCTGTCCTAGTTTCCAACTATACATATATATATTTTGATAGGATTGTTGTGGTTATTTAATGCAATTCTCACGGTTTTACCTAAAGAATGGTGCTGGTTGTCCTAGGGAAAAGAACAAGGCACCACTAATGATAATAAATATAAGTAATTATGTATATATATTTAGGGGATTTCTTTTGATGGAACTCATCACCTATTTTTGTTTACACTTTGTGAACAATTTTCGACGTGATTTTTTTATGAACGTGTATATAATAGTTATTTAGAACATTCTACAAATTTTTAAATTTTTTTGAATAATTTAGAGTAATGAAAACAATGTTCAAACATATTATTTTCTACGTGCATAAAAGAAATAGTCACGAGTGCAACAACGTGTTTAAATCTTATTTTCAGTTTTGTAAATTATTTAAAATATTTTGAAAATTTACAGAATTTTCTAAATAACTACGATATACACAATCATAAAAAAATTACGCTGAAAACTATTCACATGCTGTCCACATCTTTCTGTGAGTTGCACCGTAGAAATACTTTATATATTTATTACATTTTCTAAGCACTTGGGTTGGGTTGGCACTTGGCAGAGACTTCCATTACTCAAATCCCCTTCTTCTCCTCTTCATGGGGCCTTGGGAATAAGATTCTTCATGTCAACCAATGAAGAGACATGCATATGGTTTTTTATTTACTATTTTTCATACAAATTCGTGTATGACTATTTGACCTTAAATTTTTTTATTCTACCAAATGGGAAAAATCAACAAAAAGTTGTGTACGCATATTATTGAGCCAATAACTCCACAAGAGCCCAGAAAAATGATTATATACATGGAAATTTTAATGTAAATATCGGGAGAGATTTTAATGTAAAGGATATAGGACGTTTTTATTTTTGGCACATGAAAAAATTATAATTTAAATTTTTCATATGATAATCTATATTGTAGTTATAACAGACGTACTACCAATTTTCAAGAAGGTATCACAATTAAACTTTAAAAAATTTATTTTACATTCATATAAAAAAATAAGTACGTGTGTAATTAACTGTTTTAACCTTGATTTTTGTACAGTAAATTATTCAAATTTTTTAAAAATTGATTGGATACCTACTATAACTACAATGTATACCGCCATATAAAAAAAAATTGTTTATAATTTCTCTAATTAATGAAAATAGGAATACGATAGAAGCAAAAGTAATATCTTGTATAAAAATTTCCCTAAAAATATATAATGTAGAAAAGCAAATAGAAAATAAACACACAAATTTTACTTGAAAATTATTTCATAGAGAAAAATTAGTTTCTCAAAATCAACAATATTCAAATGAGAGTATTACAACACCAATATTCATATAGCTGTACAAAATACATAATAAAAGCCCAATTTATTTGCTACTTCCAAAGATTTCAATTTTATGGATCAAATAGAATTCGGATCACAAGCACAAAATTTAAAATATATATTTAAATATTTATAGAGGGAGAGACACTCACATATATAGAGAGAGAATATATGAATGAATGATTTTTCAATATTCAATATATACATATATCCGATTTGTTTTTCTTTCTCTCTTTTTGGCTTTTTTTGTTAGCCAGTTTTTGTTGGCCGGAACATATTCTCGGCATTGAATTAGATAATGCACCAAATTTTCTATATATACTATGATCTAATAAATGCTTACTTACTAAGGAAGAAAACCCATATTTAAGAATCATATGCTGATAAAACTAGTGAGAATAGAATTCATGTGTATTACTTAGTTACCTAATCTTTATTGAAAGTATCACTTAGGTTTGTAAACTTATCAAATGCATATTGTATATATTTTTTTTGTTTGAAAATAATTTCAGAATGCATAACAAAAAGATATTTACAATATAATGGAGAGTGATTTATGAATCAGTTAGTTAGTTTTCTTTTTTGTAATTAACTGAGTTATAAATTATTTTCTGCTACGCATTCTATAAATCGTTTTCCAAGATAAATAACTTGTGTGATATAAAATAAAGTTTGGGGACCTAAGTGATATCAAATAAAGTTGAGACCTAAATAATACATTTAAGAAAGATTAGGGATCCTACTGATATAAACCCTTTATTAAAATACATGTTTGGTGTGGAATAAAATCTTATATAAATATTGATAGCACAATAATTCTTGAAATAGAAATATATACAACTCATGCATATCTATAGTAATAGAATTTGTAAAAAAAATAAAAGATGACCATTTTTTGAGAAAAAAATAATCTTAAGGTAACTAGGAATAATTCACCACCATTATATATATATTTATAGGGTTGGTAATTATTTGGTGCCCTGTGTTTTTGTAAAATATTGTTTTGATACCTTGTTGTAACGTCTAAAATTACCTAATAAGACTTAGGACCTTGATTAGGTGGCCATGGTGGCAAATTTTGGAAATTATGTGTTTATATGATATGATATATATATATATGTGTATATCATTATATGATTATGTGAGTTATATTATAATATGATTTGAAATGCATGTTTAGGTGTATTAAATAAACATGTTGACACACTTCTGATTAAAATGACAATTTTCATAATTTGGCATGTTACGGGTATATTTGACTTATATGTGATATATGTGTGAGATTGCATCATTATGTGGATATATTTGGATTATTCGGCACGAGACGATCCTAGTGAGCAAACTAGTGGTTTAGTCATAACGGGGTCAAATACCGAGCTCGGATTGAGCCTATGGGTAATTTGGTACATTATCGAGATCGTGTAATGGAGAAATTATTTGAAGATATTGTAAGTAATGAGAATTATAAGGCGTTGATTGTGATTAACGGGGTATGTGGTAAATGACAAAATTTCCTTTGAATCGTTTTGAGTGAGTGATTTGGCATAGGGGCAATTAGGTCTTTTGGTGCCAAAAGTAGTGACTTAGTCACTCTTTCCCTTGGATGAAGGAAACCTCAAAACAAGGTTTATCAAACAAAGCAACTTTCTCTTTCTCTTTCTCTCTCTCTCTCTCTCTCGCTCTCGATTATTCTCTTCCTTTCTTTTAAGATTGGTGTTTGATTTTTGAGAAAGAACTAAATGAATTCAAGGCTTGGGAATTGAAAGCTTAAGGTATAGGACTGATTTTCCGTAGCTAGGGGATTAGATTCATAACTAAGGTAAGTTATAAACTCTGTTTTCGTTTGAATTATGTTTTGGTTTTTGGTTGTTCTTGAGCTTCAAAGCTCAAGTATGGATTTTTGTGTTCTGATGGGTTATAGATCAAGTTTTAGGGAGGGTTTTGATGAGGTTGGTGTATTGATGATGTTTTGAGGTTAAATTGTGAGTTTGGATGGTAATTAGATGAGGTTTTGGTGACTTAAACTCGGGGGAAAACCAGAGAAATTATGGGCTGTAGGGATGGCGCTCTAGTGTTGTCCTTGGCGCCCCAGCGCTAGGAAGAGGAAGTCAAATGGTGGCTCTCTGACTTTGGTATCGCCCCAGTGCTATCCTTGGCGCCCCAATGTTATACCTATTTCAGCAAAGCCCATTTTTAGGGCTTGGGAGGACTTTGGGGGCTCGGGGGATGGTTCCACCACTCCGTTGGGTGGGATTGGAAGTCCTAAGAGCTCGGGAGTGGTCCCAGAGATTTTTTTTTAAGGATTGAATCTTATGAGATTATTATTTATGGTTGTGACTAGGTTACCACCAGGTATCGAGACATGATCGTACTCAATGGTCGTTTATATTTAACTTGTGCTCGGACCAAAGGTAAGAAAATGCTCCCAGTATGTGATACATGTGATTATGGCTTGGCCCGAATTATTGAATAGGAATATGAATAGGGCATGAACGTCTTAGAATGTTCATGATTATGATTATGCTTGTGATTCCCAAATTATTGAACATGAGCGTTTGAGAATGTGCATGATTATGATTATGCTTGTGATTATTGATTAAGAATGTTGAATGCTTTGTATTTGGATGTTTGGTATATGATATATGTTTGTTTGCATTATCTGATTGAGAAAGGCTTGACTTATGAGTCAAGGATGACAATAGCGCGTTGAGCGCTGGTCAAAAAGCATTGATGTAACGTCCCAAACTCCAGGGATCGTTACGATGTGCCTTGTAAACAGTGCTAATCTCGCTAATCGAGTCATTTGGCCAAAGCGTGTAACTAAGTATGATTAGCGGTTTAGGGTTTAAATATTTTGGTTAAGATGTAACGTTTCACTAAAACGTTTAACATATATATATTGGGATCCCGAAAATAAAGTTTCAGAGTTTATTACAGAAAATATTTACAACAGGCCGTTCTAAGCGACAAAACAGGGTTCAACCCTAGTTCCACTTTAAACCTCGGCCGTGGCGGACGAGCAGCTGCATATGTACACATCATCACCTAAGCTCTTCAACTCAAGGATGGTCCAGCTTCCTCTTGTCTTTACCTGCACCACGTAGCACCCGTGAGCCAAAGCCCAGCAAGAAAACACAGTAAAGCGTGATATAATATCAACAACGATCATAATAACCATTCAGGACTGTCAGTCCAAGCAAATAGGTGACAATAGCCAAAAGTCACAATAATGAGCATCGCTCCTTCTAGCCATGTGACGATAGGGTCACCAGTGCTTAACTGATAAGTGATCCTTTCATAAGTTTGATTAGGACAGGTGCATGGTGAATGGTCACCAACATAACCTTCCTCCCGACTCTAGAGTCGTGCCATGGACAGCGTCCCTTGGCCGTGTGACAAACAGTCACCGGGGTCATATACCTTGGCCATAAACATCTGGTCATAGACCAGGCAAGCACTTATAATTCTCACTGACCTTCTGGTTGGTCCAACATTAATACCCCATGTGAGTCATTCAATGCCGACCTCGATTGGATCCAATCTTTATTTAGCCCGGCGTTCACAACGCACTGCCACTTCTGACCCTTGGGTCGGTAAAACACGACCAGTGCTCAGCCCGTGGTGAACTTAACTAATAAGTCACAGCTTCACAGACGGACCTGACACCATTGTCGATTCTGACTAATAAGTCAGCGCCATACACAGATAAGCCACGCCACCAAACATACATCACATGTCCAATATCTATAAACAAGGTATTCAACATGCTTGCTCAACAGATATTAGTACAATTAGGACTATGCATTAACTCAGAGGCCCAAGCTCTGAACGATATCACACCCAGTATACAAAGCATGTCCTAGTCACATGTTTCTTATGCATCATATGCAATATATCCACAAATCCAACATGCACCAATAACAACCATGCATGTCATGTTTAATAGTCAACCAACATGCATCAAGAACAGCCATGCATGTCATACATAATAATCAACCGACATGCATCAATAATAACCACGCATGTCATACTCGGTAATCAACCAACATGCGTCATAATAGCCATGCATGTCACACATACACTGGGTGCAGTTTTCTTACCACCGGTTCGAGTGAGAATTAAAACAAGAACGACCCCTGAGAACGATCGATCCTTAATCCTTTAACGGTCACCTAGTCACAACCAAAACAATCTCCAATTAATGAAAATTACCAAAGATAGGGTCTTAACCTAAATCCCACTCTCGGGACCTCGAAACATGCCCCCATAGTGAGTAGATTTGATCCCGGGCCTTAAAGATTGAAACCCCAAGCCAAAAGCCCTTAAAAACACCCAAAACAAAGTTCTGAAGGAATAGGGTAGCACTACAGCGCTGCCCTTCTAGCGCCCCAGCGCTCAAGGCAGAACCACAAACCGCCCCACCTCCCTGCAGGTAGCGCTGTAGCGCCCTACACTGGGCGCTGTAGCGCTACCTTCAGCCAGCCAATTCCTAGGTTTCCCTTCTTTCGATTCTACCATTTCTAACCCAATCCAAAAGCTTCCAAGCATCAAATTAACTCCCAAATGAACCCAAATACCACCTCCACATATCCTAGGGACCACAACCCCAAGAACTCTAGCCAAAACTCCAAACAATTCCCAAGTTTCCAACCCAAAAACCAGCTGAAACTTAACCTAGAAAACAGAGCAAATTCAAGAGTTCTAGTGGCTAGAAACTCACCTTAATCCCAGAAACACACCATCTTCAATGGTGGAGCATAACCCTAGCTTGGCTAAGCTTGGTTCCTTGGCTTAATTCCTCAAACTGAGCTTGAAAATCCAAAGAGAAAAGAGGAAGAAAATCTATCGGGAGAGAAGGAGGAGAGACTCTGTTTTTGTTACTCTTCTATAGCCTTAATGGCTGATATATATCTCTTAGGGTAAAAAGACCTAAATACCCTTAGGTCTAAAAGAAAACCTTAACAGCCACCAAGGGCAAAACCGTCCTTTCGCACCTATTTCATTAATCACAGTTAACACCCTCCAACTCCCGCTATTCCCAATAACCTCAAACACCAATAATCCATATCCCATTACCCTTTAATTCCCGGTAATGCTCTAATCATTAAATTCACCCCGAGACTCACCCCGAGCCCCGAACTTAAGCCCGTTATGACTAGACCGAACACTTACATCTCATGATCGTCTCATGTCGATAGCTCGAACCAATCCACCTGATAATGTAGCTATATTAATTAATCACAATCATGCATCCAAGATACACAATTACGCCCACAGTGGCCAAATTACCCTCATAATTAGCATACGAGCCCATATGCATGCATTCACCATCATATAATAATATAATCCACGTAAACATGCATACAATCATTAAATACTATAATAAATCAATTATGGCCATCTCGGCCTCCTAATCAAGGTCCTAAACCTTATTAGGAAATTTGGGGCATTATAATTGACTTATGAGTCAAGGGCGGCAATAGCGCGTTTAGCGCTGGTCGTTTTGGTTAAGCTAACTAGGAGTGCATCATACGCTTGTCCGACCTAATGGTCGTGGAAAACTCAGCGCCAGTTACGCTGGCCAGCTCCAAGGCTGGTTATATAGAGGATAGGGCAACGGCCCCCGGGGTGATTGATTAGTCCCATATCCTAGGGCTGGGCCCCAGACTTGACTTATGAGTCAAGAACGACATTAGAACACTGAGTGCCGGTCGAAAGCATTGACTTATGAGTCCAGGACGACATTAGCACGCTGAGTGCTGGTTGAAAAGCATTGGCTTATGAGTCCAGGACGGCAATAGCGTCGAGCGTTGGTCGAAAAACATTGACTTATAAGTCAATGGCGCGCTGAGCGCTGGTCTATATGGTTATGCCTAATCAAGAGCGTGATATACGCTTGACCAACCTATTGGCCGTGGAAAACTAAGGCGTCAGGTACGTTGGGCCATCTCCAAGACTGGTTATACTTATGATAGGGCAAAGGGCCTTGGGTTGACTCATTAGTCGCATATCCTAGGGCGCTGAGCCTTAGTATGATTTATTAATCATGTATTAGGGCGCTGTGCCACAATATGATTTATTAATCATGCATTTTGGGCATTAGGCCCCGATATGCTTTATTGATCATGTATCTTAGGCTACTGGCCCCATATGATGCTGTAGACATTTATATGAATGGTATGCATGCATGAGTAGGGTTATTACTGCTAGACATGCTTATTATGATTTAGTAACATGTTATTAACTGCTTATGAACATGTTTAAGTTTTCTTGCTGAGCCTTGACTCACGGATGATATATGGTGGAGGTAAGGGGAAAAGAAAGCTGTGCCATCCTTGAGTTGGAGAGCTTAGGTGACGATGTGTACATATACGGCTGCTCGACCACCACGACCGAGGTTTTAATGAGGAACTAGAGTCAAACCCTATTTTGCCGCATAGGTCGGTTGATTGTAACTTTTTCCATTGTAAATAACATTTTCAAATGTATTTTGGGATCCTATGTATAAAGTAAACATTTTAGTAAAAAAATTGTACCTTTGACCAAATTTTCTAACCCTAAACCGTTAATCACGTTTAGTTACACGGTTATGGCCAAATGTCTCGTTTAGTGAGTTTAATACTATTTAAAATACACAATGTAACGGTCCCTAAGTAGAAAGGCGTACATTTGTGTTTACAATAATGCTCAATTGGTACCTTGTATTTTGAATTCGTACATATTTGATACATTGTATTTTAAAATCGTACATATTTTGTTCCCTAAACTCAAATTTAATTAATAAAATTTTACTAATTTAATAAAATTGCTCTCAATTATATGAGTTATAAATTAAGAATTAATTACTTATATAACATAACTGGTGGCAGTTTAGTCATATTGACAAAAAAATATTTATTAAATTTGAGTCGAGAGTATCAAGTAAAATTTTAAAATACAAATTATCATATGAGCATTATTGAAAAAAAGAAACTACTAAAACGATATTTTGCAAAATACAAACTGTGTGAATTCTCAAATTTATTTAACTTTTTCTATTTTGTACACGTTTTAACTATGATTTACTATATAAGGAGATTGCAAGAAAGTCAAGTTGGAGAGATTTGGTTAGAGTTTTGTGATGTTTAGGAGGCTGAGGCATAGTAAAGTAGCCGACCAAGGTTACTTGTACAAGTAGTTTAGAATCTTTTTATCTTTGTTTGTAATTATGATGAGATAGAGAATAAATGAGAAGTCTGATCATTATCTGGATCTGGGGTTTGTAGACTCATGCACGACAATCTCCCCAAGTAGGTAACTAGTTAGATAGACTTAATTAGTTGTAGTAAATTAATGGAGACAAAAATATAAATATTGGAAACCTCAGCCATATATATTACATAGCGTAGATTGCTGACTTTTTATTTCTTTTGTGTACGTACTTGGCTTTGCTGCCTATATAGTCTTTGACCACTACTCCTTTTCCCACTCGATCAATCTCATGAATTTTAAAAATATCACATGAACAAATAAACTCTTCTTGATTGTTGATCTCTTTTCTGTTGTTTGAGTTTTGTTGTTAATTATTGCCTTATGAGTAATCATATGTGCACGTAAAATCAGAAATAATGAGTTGTATCTTAAATAATGCGATTACTTGAAAAGCTACTGCATTAAATAATGTGATATTCTAGTGTGTTATAACAATTTCTTCATTACGGTCACCCAAACACCTTTGGCATAGGCATAGGCATAGGCATAGGTGGTTGGGTGGTTGGTCGGCATGTAAACGGGCGGGTCTGACTAATCCCACTTGCCCCGATTAGTTTCTTGGAGCGAGGTGTGTCTACTTCACCCATTTTAACAATTTTTTTTAAAGAAACATTAAATTATAATTTTAGAATTCTCCCTATGCCTAAGTATTATTTTTTTATTGCAATTTTTATTTTTATATTTCAAATCAACTACACCTTCAAATATTATATTTTGTTTTTTTATTTTAAAATTTACAAAAATAAATACAAGAATAATGATGAATTATATAAAACATATTTTTTAATATTTATAATTCTTTCATAGAGTAGTTGTGAAATAAAAAATATATATAAATCTTAAATCTAAAGTCTATTTAGAATTAAAGATATTCTAAACTACATATAAAATGTCAATTTTACGTATTATGCATGTATATAAGTAACATGAGAGAATTGAGTTAGAATATAGAAAAAAAAAGTTTTCGATGCGGGGTGGCCCCGCCCCACTTGAATTAATAGTAGGGCGGGGCAGTCCCACTCCAAATTCCGCATCATTTTTACCGGGTCATTTTTCCATGCCTAGTGGTTGGACCTCATAGATTTGTAACTATGAGGTCCAGGTTCAAAAGTAACCCTTTCCCATTTGTTGTATATATATAAATTTGTTCTATTTATGGTGGTATCAAATCTCATTTTGTGGGTTATTTGAAACTACTTTCATTTTAGTGATATATTACAGGATGTACTGTCAACATCAAAGAAGAACACAATTGGACAATACTCGACTTGAGGAGCAGTATGGTGAAATAAGTGGTTCCACTTAACATATTTTGTACTATAATTGAGATGAATCTAGTTGTCTAAAAAAATTCTCTTCTTAACGGTTGATGTCCTATCTTTGTAGCTTTGTTGTTGAAGTATTGTGTTATAATAATCTCTTCTTAACAATTGATGTCACTAATTCCATCTTTGTTGTTGAAGTATTGTGTTATATTGATATCTTTTTAACGGTTGATGTTATAGCGTTACAATTTTGTTGTTAATGTGTTGTGTTATAATAATTTCTTCTTTATTGTCAATGTATTTTGTTATAATTTATTTTAACGGATGATATCATACCTTTTCTAACTTATGTGTTCTTCATATATTGTGTTATGACTTGATTATCTGAACCTGAGTAATGACATGTGAACTAAAATTATGCACCAAAATATTACACTAATTAACGTGGCACGAGTTATTTAAAATAATGGATCCCGCCTGAAATAAATTTGATTGGTTAAATGAAACTACAATGTTAGTTGGTGGAAATTTTGGTACATAATTTTAGTGCATATATTATTACTCATCTCAACTATGATCCAATTTTGTTATTGATGCATTGGGTTATAGCTTGATCATCCATTTCTAAAGAAATTCAAATTTGATATTTTTAGCTATTACTTGGTGATACTTAGAATTATTTTTAAAAAAGAAACAAAAATGAAAGTGTGAAAATGTGATCTCCAGTCACTTATAACTTCTCTTACACTTTTTTTAAACACACTTATATATCTCACACTATCACTTATTTCGTACTCACTTACATTTTTGAGACACTCATTTTGCTACAAATTTGAATACACACCACCAAGGGAAGGGACCCAAGGTATCCCTATTTATACTACTTAATGTTAATTGCTTTAACCGACTTTAAGATGCTAGAGAAATCTAGCTTTATGTATGATTTTGGGCCTAAGCCCAATTTCTAGAAAATGCTTCATACAACTACATATATCTAGATAATTTTTTATGGGAAAATTATATCCTTTATGGTAATTGAATTTTTTATTTATTTATGCGGTAATATAAACAAATTACTAAAATATGGTGATTTTACACCACAGTCATAAGTTTTCTCTAATATCAACTCTCTTGTACTTTTTTATTTTATTGTCTTAGTGTCATACCTAAAATTTCTAATTAAATATGTCATTTTTCACTTTTTTTTTCTCCATTAATATTACTTTTTATATTTAATTTGTTTAAAGTCCTATTTTTATTTAAATTGATATAAATGATATTTCAATTTTATTATATATATTCATAAATTTTTGTAACATATATTAATAGTAGTAGGAGAGACAGTGATAAAAAATAGTATATTGTTTTAAAAATCATAGCTAGTGAAATCTCAACACTCAATGTTAAACTAAAATCTTAATCTAGTCAAAGTTTAAGTTTTATTACAAAAATATATTTTAAAGTTAAAAAATTAATTTTGTAAATTTTTGTAACAATCATGTTAAATAAATTTATAAATATTTATGTAAATGTTAGTTACAAAAATAAACTTCTTGATTGTGAAATTAGTTTTGCAAACTGTTATTACAAAAATGTAAAACTTGTATATAAAATTATTGTAATTCACTACTCTGTAACTATATTTTTATATAAATATATATAATAAAGTGTTTTATAAATAATGAATATCTTAAATTTATATTTTTAAGTTGTATAATATAAATTGATGGTTACTGTAATTTTTTGGTACAATATTGTAACATATGGAAAGTATAATATTTTTATGTAAATTTGGTTACGATTTCTTAACTACAAATTATTTTGTAAATGTTAGTCACAAAAATATATTTCCTAGTTATGAAACTAGATTTGTAAACTATTGCTACAAAAATAAAAAATTAGTTACGAATTTGTTCGTAAGTTTTATGTAAAAAAAAATACAATTCTAAAACTGATTTTTGTAAATATTATTTACAAACATGTAAAAGATATTTACAATTTTGTAATAGATATTTACAAATTTGTAAACGTTGATCACAAAAAAATGTATTTTACCGCTTTTATTTCAGATTTAAAAGTCACTCCGTATTTACGATAAATTTTTTTCGTATTTTTGTAATATACCGTATTTTTCATATATTTTTTTAACTTTTAGTGCATTTTTGTAGATTTCCCATTTTTTATTATGTACAAGTCTAGAGAATTCTAGACTATTAGTCGGTAGTGACTTTAACACAATTTCTTTCTTGTCAAGGCAAAGTTGCAAACAAAGTCAATTCGGAGTTCACAACTTGGGAACAACAAGATCAATTGCTGTGTTCTTGGCTATGTTCTTCAATGTCTGAGTCCATACTCACTAGAATGGTAGGTTGTAACCCCTCCGAGCAGATATGGACCACTCTTGAAATTTATTTCAAAGCTCAAACTGAGGCAAATATTGATGAGCTTACTACCCAATTACAGAATACTAGAAAAAATGACTTTACTCGTAATGCTTACTTATTCAAGATCAAGACTCTTATAGATAAACTTGCTTCCACTGGTCATCCTCTCACTACCAAAAAGCATATTCAAGCCATTTTTCGAGGTCTCCCAACCTCATATGATCCATTTATCATTTTGGCCAATACTCAAACTCAAGCATATACCATACCAGAAATTGAATCTCTTGTTTTGTCCCAAGAATCTAGGATTGAGATGCAACACAAAGAACTTGATTTTGTCCTTCCTAGTGCTAATCTTGCTTCTTCTAGTCACCAATCCAAGAAGAAATTCATAGCCTATCCACAACCAAATTACTCATCTGGTTATCGTCTCTATGGTCCATTCCCTCCTCGACCTCCTCCTTATGGTGATAATCCCCAGTTTCCTCAGTTTTCACCTGGTTATGCACCAAATCGAAGGCCTTCACCACATGTTCGACCTAATCCACTTTAAGAATTGTAATAAGTTATTGTGTCATATTTGTAACTGGTTAACACTCTAAAAATTGTAACCAGATATTGTATCATTTTACAAGGTTATCACTGTAAAACTGTAACTGGTTATTGTGTCATATTTATAACTTGTTATTACTCAACAAGCTGTAACCAATTGTTGTATCATATATTTAACCTATTACCACTTAAATTAAAACGGTATTGGTTACTTTGTCATATTTGTAACATGTTACCACTACAAAAATTGTAACAAATTATTGTATCATATTTTTAACTGGTTACTACTAGGGGTGGCAATTTGGGTCACGACATGATGACACGCATGACATGAAAATAAATGGGTTTGGGTGACACATTTAACAATCGTGTTCGTGTTTGAGTTTTTGACGCGTTTAATAATCGAGTCGTGTTCATGTTTACCTTAATCGTATAATCTTGTTGACCCATTTAATAATCGTGTTGTGTCATAATCGTGTCAACACGATAACACAAATAATTATTATAGGTATTATGATTAATTGTGTCAATTTCATGTTGTGTCATGACACATTAATCGTGTTATCGTGTCGTGTTCGTGTCGTGTTATAATCGCGTCTACATGAATCTGACATGTTTACACGAATTGTTAGCCCTAGTTACTACTTTAAAACTGTAACTGGTTACTGTGTAATATTTGTAACTCCACCCAAAAAACTGTAACCAAATATTTATCATATTTTTAATCGATTGCCACTTTAAAGACTATAACGAGTTGCTTTGTTAATATTTGTAATTAGTTACCACTCTACAAACTATAACCAGTCATTATGTCGTACGTTTAGCTGGTTACCACTCTACAAATCGTAACCAGTTACCTTGTCATATTTGTAACTGTTACTACTCAAAAAATTGTAACTAGTTAGTGTGTTACATTTGTGACTAGTAGCACTCTAAACACTATAACTAGTTATTGTATTATATCCCTAACTGGTAACCACTCTAAAACAATTGTGTCATGTTTGTAACCAGTGTAACCAATTACGGTGTCATGTTTATAATTGGTTACCACTCTAAAAACTATAATCAATTATGTGACATGATCTTTAATTTATATCTTCGGTTATTACAACTTTGGTTGTGAATCTTTACTTTTTAATACATATAAATTATTATCGCTAACAGTCTCTTTTTAAAAATTAAAAATAAAATAAAACATTTAATCAAATGAAGAGAGGTTAATTTACTTTGGGATTTTTTGAAAACTGCCTGTGTTTATCTTTCATTAACCATAAATAGTCACATATTTTATTTTTATAATCAATACCCACAATTAGAGACAAAGTGACTAAAATACTATTGGTTTACATTTATGAACTTGTGATTTACATTTTTAGCTTGTAGTTTACATTTCAAAACTTAGAAGTTTACTTTTTAAAAGGTTGTCGTTAATATTTCAAAACCTAATAAAAAGGGTAAAATAGGTATTGTGATTAAACAAGTGAGTAATAATTAACCGTTTTAAAATTTTGGCAAAAATAGAAAGAGCTAACTAATTCTGGGTCCTCATATAATTTCGTCATTTACTTTTTGACTTTTATTTAGTGATTTATTTTTGTGTATCATTCAAAAGATGTATTCTACTTCCTTTAGTTGTTGGGTAACACTTTATCCTTATTCTCACTACTCACTTATCTTAAATTCTTAATCAGCACAATTGTATTTTATCTTACAGATATGGATAAGAAAATTACAAATTCAAAGCAAGTTACATATCTCATTACTCTGAAGCAGTACCAACTTACCTGGAAAAACCAATCTCTTCTAGTCCCAAGTACATTGAGAAACCGTCTACAGAAAAAAAATAAAAAAGGTGAAAATATATTAATAGAATCCATTTGAGTAATTATGTTTAATATAAGATATCTCACTCAATTTTGTAATCAATTAATTGATTCAAATTTCCCAACAATTTTTTTTTTTGAAATGGAAGTTCTTCACTAAACACAAAAGAGATTACATAAAATAAGTATGTCTGCTAATAAATTAAGGGTTTATGTCTTTTTAGATCTTCTGTTTTGACTCATTACTTGTTTGGACCTTGTGTTTTGACAAATTACTTTTTGGACCATGTGTTTTCTAAAATAGTTCAAATAGACCCCTAAACCCGATTTTGATTAAAGTTTTTTTTTAACTAAAATCACAAATAATTCATTAAACTAACAACTCAAAACAAAAATACAGTAATTCTGCCTAAGAACTGTGTCGTTATATTCAATTTTTTGTTCATCAAAATCAGGTTTAAGGGCCTATTTGAACCATTTTACAAAACACAGGGTCCCAAAAATAATTTGTCAAAATATATGGTCCAAACAGGTAATGAGGCAAAACACAGGGTCCAAAAAAGTATAAACTCATAAAATAATAATGTTGGCCACACGACTTTGTTAGATAAAGTCATATGTGCTAATCTATGAGCTACACCGTTAGAACTCCTAGGAGAGAAGAAAAAGCACAAAAATTCGATCAAGAGATCGACCTACTTTTCTTATTTTTATTATTGTCAAGAAATGTGATCATAGAGAATTGAACCATCTACTTCATTTTTAAGGATCAATGGACTCACCACCAATCCAAATACATTTCTTTGTTTAAATTATAGTTTTAGATATTTTTATATATTTTTTAACAATACTTTACACAAAATTATATCAAAGATAATTATTAGAATTTGAATATCTACTAATAAATGCTAAATAATTTAACTCACAATTCTTAAAATAAATTAATATAATTATAAAAATATAAACATTGAGAAAAATAATAGACTTTTATTATCGTGTCGTGCTTTCGGGCTAGTTTGTTCGTGCTTTCGTGTCGCGCCTTCGGGCTTGTTGTGCCGTGCTCAAGCCCATGTTGTGTTGTGCTGTGCCAATTTTCAATTCGTATCGTGCTGTGCCAATTTTTCAATTCGTGTCGTGCCTGGCCCAAGCCCATATTTTATCGTGTCGTGTCGTGCTCGTGCCTCCCGGGCTTGTGCCGGTTTCGTGCCATGCTAGAAAGTCAGACCTGTATTTACAGCTCTAGATCAGAGTTTATGTATAATATATATATGGGCCTCTTGTCAAAATGACTTTTTTTTTAAAGTTATTTTACACTTTAGCCTAGTTTTAATAATTTTTTATAAAATAATCTCTCATAATTTAGACAGCTAGTCGAAAATTTAGACAGATAGTCAAAAATTCAAACTACCGGTCGAAAATCTTAGACAGCTGGTCGAAAAATTTAGACAACGGGTTGAATTTTAGATGGAACCCATTTTGAAAAAATTATCAAAAGTAGGCCAAAGTACAAAATCACTTAAAAAAAAGTTATTTTCACCAATTTCTCTGTATGTATATTTATATCAATTTTATGATTTTCGATCACGATAATAGTGTAATATCAATTTTTGTGTATGAGATAATATTAATAATAATTTGAAAATATATGATGCTAATAAGTACTCTAAATTAATATAATAAAATTTGAAATCTTTATATATAATAAGAGCTTCTATAAGAGAAATTTGGGTATTTATGCATAGTGTTGGTTAATATATAAAAAAAATATCATAATTTACCAACATTATAAAATAATTCTACTATTTGCTTGGTTTCCGAAAATAACACTTTCATTTTTTTAACATTCATCTCTTGTCTCTCTCTCTCGGATCACCATTTGATTATTTGAAGAGTCATGACAACCACTATAAAACCATCATCACCACCAAATTTATTTGAAAAAATGTCCCAAACTTTGGCATCCTCCTCCCTTTTTTTTCTTCTCTCTATCTAATTCTCTCCTAAAGTATCCATGGAGACTAAAATAAAATGTCCCCGTGATAATTTTTTATGATATAAAACTTAAATCCACTAAAAGTCTTCTTTTCTGTCAAACTTAACCGTTTTTATTTTTGTTTTTTAACCTTTTCTTATTATTACTTTTTGGGTAATGGGATGGCATTAGTCCGATTTTTCCGCACACTTAAAGTTGTTTAAACCACTTTGACTGAGTAATAGGAGATCCTAGTATCTGAGGGAAGGTTCTAGACTTCCTAGGTTTATCTTGTTTATTTTATTCATCTAAAATCCTTAAATTCTTAATAAACATATATGTGACAAATGTCACATTCTTAGTTATTCTATCTAAACATTAGGTTATAATAAATAATATTTATAGGACCAGCTTCAATAATTAAACCTTAAGATAAAATTAATATTTCTAAACTATAGCCTAACTTATAAAATCCATAACTATCTCTATGAGTTTCCAAAAAATTCACGACTTGAACCAATATTTACGAAAATTAAAATACGACAACATGAGATACTACTATCTAACTAAGTAAAATTCTGAGGCGCTACAATCTATCTATAATTAATACTTGAGAAAGCTTTTTAGATCATTAATTCTAAAAGTTCATTAACTTATGGCATATTAATAGATAATTACGTCAGTGTTAGTACCTTGTACTTTATAGATTTATAATCAAATTCAAATATAACTATATTTGCATAAGTAACAATTGAGATACACAAAATTTACACGTTGCATATATAATTTGCAATCACACATATTTGTTTTAGGTGAAACTGTATTATATAAATAATTGGTTAGAAAGAAAAGCATCACATTGGTAAATATAATTTTAAATATGTTTAAATTTTCTACAAAGAAACTGAAAGATTGGAATGACATTAGTCCAATTTTTTTGTCACAATGATCACTATAATTGTTTTATCTGTTTTTTTGTTAATCACAACCGCTTGAAATTTAAAAAAAGAAAACATTGAGGATAGCAAGTAAAATCATCCATTTGATCTTATTTTTAAAGATAACACAATCATTTAAACAGAAAAGTCCTCACAAATAGAAAAACAAGAAATAAGGAAGCTGGTTATTGTTTCACATACAGTTGATAAATTAAAATTAATGGAGACGATGAAGAACATGGACAACAAGAATAGCTGAAATTCAAATTCAAATGGCTAAAATGACAAAGGGAATAAGGTTAGGCCAGCACATACAACCCAGCTTTGACAATATAGGCAATTCAAGGAACCTGGTCAAGATTACAACATGTCAAATTTAAACAATGATATTTCAAAGTACAGATTAGACCAAATACAAATGATGAGTGGGTATACCTTTATTATGTGGAGATGCCTTAAATTACAAAACGTTCAATTGGCTGAATAGATTGAAATCTTGAGCAGCAAAATCACAGATTAAATCAGAAAATGCAGACTTAATAATAAAAAATAATATATTATATATATATGGAAGGAAGATTATTACTCAAAATGTAAGTTGGAAATATCTCACCAGTAGTTCACATATATATTGCATATGCATCAAAACATGGGAGAAAGGCATCTCGAGTGGTCTCATCCTCCCATTCTAACTCATTCCACCAAGATTCCCTTCCCCTAATCTTCAAATCAGGTCGCACTTTAGTCACAGTAGAACCCACTGGAAGTTTCTTCAACTCTTCACAACCACTTACCTTGATTAACTTTAGACAATGAAAGGGCAGAGGTTTTGGGTAGATATTATTTAATTTTGGTAATTTCTTTAATTCTAGAAATTCAAATTTAAGAAAAGGCTGTAAACATTTCACCTCCTCTGGAGCATCTCCTAGTTTCTCCAATCTTATTATTTCTTCCAATGCAGGGCAATCGCTGACGAGAAGAAGCTGCAGGTTTGGAGCAAAAGCTAGCCCAGTCAATTCCTTCAGATTAGGACTAAAATATACAGAGACTTCACAAAGGCTTGGGAACAAGTGGTTAGTTGGGCATTGAGGAGGACTTGGTACATGGGAAGAACATTCCTCTCTTCTTTTCCATTCCCAATCTATCTTTAACTCTTCTAACCTTGAACATTCAAAAAGATGAAGATTCTCTAACCGTTTCATCCTCAAAAGAGTGGATAGATTAAGAAACTGCAAGGTGCTTTCAAAATGGAGAAATAGACTTTGAGTGGAGTCCAGTAGCATTTGGGAGGTCAACAATCTATCAAGGGCAGTGACATATTTTATGGAGACACCCAAATTTATTATGTGTTTCAAACTCTCTAATTCTTGTACTAGTAATTCACTACCACATTCAACACTATCCTCCTCCTGAAACATGACGAACATTTTAGTTATTCCACAACAAAACATTTTTAACACTTGTAGCCGTGAAAAGCTTGATATCACTCCTTCTGGAATTACATTAAGATTAGCTAAATACTCTAAGTTCAAGTATTTCAACATTTTCAAGTTCTTCAACTCTCTTGGCAACTTTTTTATTTCTGTAGATGCCAGATTGAGGTATTGCAATGAGACTAATTTTGAAATCCCCGTTGGCAAATGAGTCAATGATCGATTCTCTGACAAATCCAAAACTGTTAATTTAGGTATGAACTCAAAAATGCTGCCACTAACTTGAAGCAATTGGTTTTTCTGAAGAAATAATGTTGAGAGGTTAGGACATGTCGGACTTCCTGAGAGACTCTGAATGCAGTTTTTCATCAAAGAGACTCTTTTAGCCTCATTCCATCTTTCAATCATTGGTTCTTTCAACTCAACATTCGTTTTCACCAAAAAAGTGTGATCTGCCTTTTCACATCCACAAGCTATCCATAAAGCCATGTCCCGGATCACATCATGCATCTTTACACTTGTTTCACCGACCTCTTCTAATAAGCATGCATATAGAAGAGAGCCAATGATGGTATATCCTTGGCCTTGGAAACTCTCAAAATCAGAACACTCATCTAGAAACCCCTCACACATCCATTTATATATCAATTCATCTCTACGGATTTCCCAATCTTCTGGAAACAATGCACAATACAGAAAACAAGATCTAACTTTCTCACTAGATAAATAGTCGTAACTGAACTTTAAAAGAGGAAATACCTCATCTCCCATGCCTGAAAAACTTGAGGCTGAGTTCTTTAAGATCTGAATTGCATATCTCCACTCTTGAGGTGTTCTCTTGCAAGCCATGGCTCGACCTATAGTTGTTAGTGCCAGAGGTAAACCACCACACTCTTTCGCAACTTGTTTGGCTAAATGAAGAATATCTGGGTGGACACTGAGGGCCTCTTTGCCAACTTTTTCCTGAAATAACTTCCATGATTCTTCCCATGACAAGCACTTCACTTCAACTTGTTTATCAACTGACATGCGACTACAAACATCCTTGGAACGAGTGGTGAATACAAGCTTGGAACCATTTTGTGTGTTACGCAAAGGAATCCCAACTTTAACAAGATCAATTCTCTCCCATATGTCATCCAACAACAAAATAAATTTCTTTTTGTTCAAGACATTGAAAATGTCTTTAGATTTTTGTTGACATGTTTTGTTCTTCCATGTATCTTCCCTGCTAGAAAGCCTAATTTCTTCTCCAATACTATTTTGTATATTCTCAATAGTTTGATCTTTAGATACCACTACCCATATAACATGATACTCATTTTGCAAATTGAGGAAATTGTTGTTGATCTTTCTCAAAAGGGTGGTTTTGCCCACTCCTCCCATTCCATACAACCCCATAATTCTCACATCTTCTTCGTTGAGATTTGTCCACACAAGATCAAAAATTGGTTCCATTCCCACCGTCGGCTCATCTGGCACTTCAACCACAAGAGCTATTGGTCCCCTTTCAGCCACCACCTCAAATACCCCTTCGCCTTTCAGATCAGTCACTTCAGCGAGCTTCCTCAACACCCTTTTCCCATATTTATAGCTGGACTTGTAGTTCTTTGAGCAGCAACCCCAAAGGCATAGACTGATGCTTTCTTGTGATCCTCTTTGCAGCAGTTCTTGAGCTTCAATTTCCATGGCATCAGCCCTTGAAATCCACCTCTGGACTGTTTCTAGGCACGTCATCTGGTCCTCCTCCTCAGCAATCTTGACTCTTCTCACTAAGCCATTCTTCACATCAGTTAACTCCTCTGAAGCTTTCTCTAGAGCCTTAAGATTCTCTTTAAGATTATGCACGTAAGTGGCTTGTGCAACAGTGGATTGAAAGCAATTGGAAAATATGGCATCAAACTGAAGAGAAATTGAGATGCAATTACCCATCTTGTTCGTTGAAAGATTGGATAAGTTTTGAAACTGAGAAAGAAAGAAAGTGATATGATGATAATGGAGAATAAGGAAGCAAAGAGTATATAAGATAATAATGCTGTGAAGCTGAGAAGGAGATTTTATCCTATGTATAACACAGATTGATTCAGGGACTATTCAAATTTTCGATGTGTATTATATTTAAAAATAAAATAAAAAGCATTAATTTAATATGAAGATTTCAAAAAGAAAATACAATAAAATGAAATGGCTTTATGTGGCTCCGTGCCTAATACTAGTGTTTTCAGAAAACAGCTCGAAAGTCACCATTAACATATTTTAATCAAGTTATTTAGTTCTAAACAGCTAGATACGCATAATACAAAGTTATTCAAGTCAAATTGGGAAAAATGCAGGTCTCGTGGGATCAATTTTAGTGTTAAAACAACAAAGGTCCAAATTTAATACTATTTTATTGCTTTGTGTTTTATGGTCTTTGCCACACATGATTCAAATTTAATAATCAAATTTGATCCATAAAAGTGATAATAAAGAAGAAAATAGCATCTTCTGATAGCATATTAACAGAGTGAAAACAATTAGATGTTGTATGGATAGACTTAAAAAAATAGTTATTTATTTAATTAATTAAATATTTGACAATTAAACATATAACAGTATTTGGTAAGTTTATTTTTATTTATTATTTTTAAAATTTTTAATTAAAATTCATTAAATATTGAAAATATAATTTTTTCATTTTCAATTTTTTTTAAATCATTTTCGACTTTTTCTTTTATTTTTTTATTCTCTTCTTTAAATCAACACCTCATTTTATATTGTTAGACAAAAAAATAGTTATCAAACACATTTATTATTTTTTATTTTTTAAAACAAAAAACAAAAATAATTACTAAACATATTTTTAAAAATTCAAAAACAAAAATTTTACCAAACACAACCTTAGTAATTAGCATATCTCATTAGAGTCTTGGGGATATTTGTTATTTGTTAATTTGGTTTGTGTTTGTTAAAATTTTTGTTTTTGTATTTTTTTAAACATAAAAATAAAAATATTGTTATAAAATATTATATATATGGATGTCCATAATAATGAAGAATCATTAGTTACCAAAAGTATTATATCAACATTAATTCTTGATTGTATTCAGAGTAGTTACCAGATTTCCTTAAGACTTATGTATATGTATAAATAGGGTCATTCCCCTATTGAAATAACACACAAGAGTTTAACTCTCTCTTTTCATCTCTCTATTTCTCTGTCAATTTCTTTTATTTATATTTTACATCTTAATATACTTAATTGTTTTATAACACGTTATTAGTACGATTTTCTAACTATTATTGTTTGAGGTTCAATATTTTATCATGGATCTCTAGCGATAATCATTCGTTGGAATTTGAAATTGATGATCCTGTCTTCAACCACTATCCCGTGTTGATATCAAATCATTATCAAGTCTCTAGTCATCATATTTCATTGGGGTAAAAATATTTTGTTGCGAAGGTATGTTTATACCATTATCATATTGTATATTTTGATAAGACTTATATATATATATATATATATGAGTTGCTATTTCATCATTATGATTGTATGAGATGGTTTAATAACTTATTATCGTAAATGTGGTTATATTTATATATATATATTAATATTATCTCACATAAATAATATTGATTTCTCTATAGTATTTATTTTATAGTTATTTTCAAATGATTATATTAGAATTTGTAATCTGGGCATGATTTTTGAGTTATTTTTCAGATTTGAAACTCTGAAATATGTAGAATATTGACTTTGCTAGATTGTTGTTCGATGGTGCTCGATACCAGCTCGATGGAGCCTTCAAAATCAATATTTTCATGAAAAAATTGACGTTGCTCGATGATGGTTCGATGCAATTTTTGTAAGAGACATAATATTTCACTCGGGCGTCCGTTTGTGATGATTTTTTTTTATTTTGAGTATTGTGTTGAGATCTACACGTTTTAGATGTTAATATAGACATTTTCAAAGTTTAGAACTTGAAAACATACCAAAACATATCTTGAACATGAGGTATGTTTTGCATTTGTCATTTTTTTCACCCTAGTGAAAATTACGTATCTTGCAAGAGTCCCATCGAACACCATCGAACCTCCATCGAGCAACATCGATTTTTCATGAAAATCTTGATTTTGAAGGCCCCATCGAGCTGGCATCGAGCACCATCGAACTACCATCGAACCAAGTCGATTTTCTGCAGATTTCAAAGTTTCAGATTTGAAAAAAATCTCAAAAATCATGCCAAGATATGTTCGAAATGCATTATTTTAGTATCCTAAGTAAGGAATACTTGCTATTACATTGAGTTCTCTTATATTTCACCTTACCCATGATTTTTTTTTCTAGAGAGAGAGTTGAGAGGAATGGGTTGAGGGAGAGAGAGGGAAGAGAGAAGAGGAATTGGATGGAAAAATTATGGGAGGAGTATTTTGGGTATTGTCAAAAGATTTAACATTTTTTTGAAATGATTAGAAGGCCTAGCATTTTTTTGATTTAGTATACCTCATTAAGCATAAAAACTCAAATTTCCCTGCTATTATATGTTTTGAAGGATATTAAAATTATTTCATTCTCTAGTATATAAACAAAAATGAAACTTTTTATAGCAGTTATGTATATGTTGAAAATTTTAGTGAAATACAAAGTATAGTGAATCTGAAGTTCATTAATTGAGTGATCAATCATATGCAATAAAATGTATAAATTTCCCTAAATTTAGATGAAGTACCAGAAGATTCTTTTTATTATTAATTCTTATATGCTCAAGAAAATATGTATATATTTTTTGCATATGGGAAGTGAAAATAAATTTGAATATCTTGCATTTTTAAAAATAAATATATATAATAAATATTTCAACTAGTTTTCAAATGTTCTGTTCATTAATATTTTAACTTGTGCAATTTTATTGTTAATTTTTTTACTACATATATATCATTTATAAAAGTGTCACTCATTAGAATGTTAGTGCATTCATTTCTTAAAATTTTCATAATTATTTATAAGTTGAAATTTTTATATCTTCTAAAAATTATTTTGCCTATGTAAATTATTATGATATATAGTTATATTTTTTTGTCCAAGACGTATGAGAAAAAAAAATTATATTATTTTGATAATGAGTGTTTAATTATATTCTCTATGCATTCTTGAATCATTGTTGGGTTTTTATTGCATAATTTCTTATTGATGTGATAATGTTGTATGATCATGTACTTACAAGAATTATAAACTTGTATATTTTCAACTATACATATGTATATGACTCATTCTTGAAAATGAAATAAGTTCATAATCGTGATTTATTGAACCAGAAGTTCAATGACCCAATAATATATATGAGTTTGAAATCCCTACAAGTTAAAATATTTTTCAAAAATATTCTCTTTATCAGGGGGAGAGAAATGTAGTTGGATCGATAAATATTTTGAAAAATGATCCCTGCACAAAATAAGAACTAGAGGTTCAAAATGATAAAATCATACATATATGTATGCCAACTGCAAATCAATATTATTTAAATTGAGTCAGAATGAGTCTAATAACACTTGAAGCGTAAGTGAACAAAGTAGAAATTATGAAAACAAATGTTCATTTTGTTCGTCCCGAAGATGTTGTAAGTAAGAGGCACTCATTAAGATACCTTAATGTTATAAAGTATTGATAATTTGAACATTAAATAAAAATGGTGCTCCTGAAGAGACTCTTTAAAGAAGTTATTGATGGACCCAAAATAGGTGTTTTAAAAATTTATAACTCGTAAGTGCACAAATCGTATATAAAATATAGTGTTCGTGTAAGCACGAGATCGAACCCAAAGGAGTTGTCTAAAATAAAAAAGAAAACTATTTTAAATCAAAATTAATAAATTCTAACCTAGCTCCAAAGATTGATGAGATTTTTGTATAATGAAAATAAAATAAAAAATAATAATAAAGAAATGGGTTTATACCTTTTTGGGCCAGCTAGGCAGTGGTTCAAGTAGTGTAAAAAGCCTTCCATCAGCTCGTGGAAGAACCTTTTTGCTGACTTCAAGAGGGCGTTCCGAGCTTCTCAAGCTGCCCGCATCAAAGCTGATACCCTGGCGAACGTGAAGCAGCAGCCTGGGGAACCTTTGAAAGCTTACTTGAGCAGGTTCGCAAACGTCGTGGCTCGAGACAGGGACGCGGACGACAGTTCCATGCTTATGGCCTTGAGGACTGGAATCCTCGTTGGAGGTGGGTTATGGAAAGAGGTACAGAGAAGAGGTGTTAGCACCGTAGATGAATTCCTGAACAAGGCCCAGGAATGGATAAACATGGAAGAGGCGCGAGCGTCGGTCGCTGGAACTAGCCAAGCCCTTGATCAACCCATTAGAGTGGAAACGGATGTCGTAAAGACGACTCAAATCGTTGCACAGAATAACCAAGGGGCGGAGGTAAGAGAAAGGGGAGCAGCGAGGGCGGCCAGCACGGTCCGAAGAAGAACAAGCCCGTGGAAAAATTTAAGCCAGTCTACGCGACTTATACCAAGCTCACAAACACTAGAGAGCACATTTTCCTAGCCAACTCTGCCCGCCTCCCCTGGAAGAATCCGGAGCCTTTGAAGCACCAGAAGGCCAAGAGGACCCTTCCAAGTTCTGTCGATTCCACAACGACATTGGCCACAACACTGGCGATTGTAGGCATTTAAAGGATGAGATCGAGACACTCATCAGAGCTGGACCTTTGGCTCAATACGCGTGGAACAGAGTTCCTACCAGTCAGCTGGCCCCGGAAGCTCCGATAAATCAGCCCGGGCCCCAAATAAATTAGGATACCCCTCCTCCTATGATAGGGGGAGAGATATCCACAATCTCCGGTGGCCCCCATTTGGCCAGCACAAGCAGAGGTGCCCAGAAGAGATATGTCAATGAGTTGAAGGCTCATAATGGGGTGGAATTTGTCCCGGAGCAGCATCTACCCAAACAGCAACGACTGGAGAGGAAACCGATCATCTTTACCAGGGAGGATGCAAGTCACGTCCAGTTCCCCCATAACGATCCTCTGGTCATAACTGCCAAGCTCGCCAACCAGAGAGTTAGGAGGACACTAATCGATAATGGGAGTTCGGTGAACCTGCTGTTCCGGTCTACGCTGGAGAAGATGGGGTTATCTGTCACCGAGTTGAAGGCCACCTCCATGATGCTGTATGGATTTTCCAGAGAAGGATCGGCAGCGATAGGAACAATCGAGCTGGTAATTACCTTGGGAGAGGGGCCCCGGACTGTCTCTAAGCTCCTCAAATTCGTGGTCATCGATTGTCCCGCCGCCTACAACGCTATTCTGGGTCGACCTACGTTGATAGCATTTGAGGCCATAACCTCCATCCGCCATCTCGCAGTCAAATTCCCCTCCTCCACTGGGAAATGCACGGTCCGAGGTGATCAACTCGCTACCAGGGAATGCTATAGCATTTCCATGAAGGGAAAGTCACGACCCGGGCAGCAGACGATGACCATTCAGGGCGGGGATGAGGAATCTCAGGAAGTAGGACCTATTCTTGAGATAGAAAAACCTCAGAATGCCAATGGGGAGGGTATCACCTTGAATGATGATATCGACCCCAGGATAGGCGAAGATAGATCCGAGCTCCAGGCCGTTGAAGAGCTCAAGGAGGTGAGCATCGACCCACAAGACCTCTCGAAGGTGGTGAAGCTTGGAAATAACCTATGTAGTAAAAGGAAGACAGAGCTGCTGATATTTCTACAAGAGAATCTAGATGTGTTCGCCTGGTCTCATGAAGAAATGATAGGGATCAGCCTGGGCATCATCATGCACACCCTAAACTTGGACAAGAACGTGTCGGCGAAGTCCCAAAACCAAAGGCGCCTGGGCACGACCCGAGCTGAGGCCCTAGAGGAGGAAGTAGCCTGGCTCTTAAAGTGCGGCTTTATTCGCGAGGCAAAGTACTCGGTCTGGGTCGCCAATCCTGTTTTGGTCCTGAAGCCCAACGGGAAGTGGCGGACCTGCTTCGACTTTTCCGATTTGAATAAAGCTTGTCCCAAAGATTGTTTCCCCTTGCCAAGGATTGATCAATTGGTAGATGCCACGGCAGGGCACGAGCTCATGTATTTTATGGATGCATACTCGGGCTATAACCAGATCGCCAAGAACCCGGCAGACCAGGAGCACACTAGCTTCATGACCCCAACCAACGTTTATTGCTACAAGGTCATGCCCTTCGGGCTGAAAAATGCAGGAGCTACATACTAGAGGTTGGTCAACATGATGTTTACTAATCAGATCGGGAAAAACATGGAAGTGTATGTTCACGACATGTTGGTCAAGTCAAAAACTGTCGATAACCATATCTCTGATATGAAGGAATGCTTTAATATTTTAAGAGAGTACGACATGAGGCTAAATCCCCAAAAGTGTACTTTCGGGGTTGCGTCAGGAAAATTTCTAGGTTTCATAGTCAACACCAGAGGAATAGAGCCAAACCCCGATAAAATCAGGTCGCAACTCGAGATGCCATCACCCCGTTTGCGAAAGGATGTCCAAAGTCTAACAGGAAGGTTGGCAGCTCTTAATCGGTTCATTTCCAAATCTACCGACAAGTCTTTGCCATTCTACAACCTGCTCCGGGGAAATAAAAAATTCGAGTGGACCGAAGAATGAGAACGTGCCTTCCTCGACCTGAAAGCACATTTAGCCGAGCCGCCCGTGTTGTCCAAGCCAACAGCAGGAGAGCCTCTTTTCCTTTACTTGGCTGCCACGGAAGATGCGGCTAGCGCAGTACTAGTTCGGGAAGAAGACCAGTCTCAGAGTCCAGTCTATTACATTAGCAAGAGGCTTCTCGGAGCTGAATCTTGATACTCGTTGATGGAAAAATTGGCTTTCTACCTTATTACTGTTGGAAAAAATCATTGCAGGATCTTTATTTATTTTCATGCAATTTACATATTATTAAACAAACATGCCAATTCCTAGAACATGCTCCTATGAAATTGATACAAATACAAAGTAAAGTAAAAACTTACATTACGCAGCAGAACTGGAACAACTCCATCCTTCAATCTCTCTAACCCTTGATTCCTTTCTGTAGCAGAGTATTATCAAGAGATTGAACAAGATCAGCAACACAGTCTTCCTCACCAAGCCTTTGATCAACCTAGAACTAGTGCGGGCTGGTTCTCAACACATGAGATAGAGATCTTGAAGAGAAGAAGAAGAGAGAGTGGCTAAGAAAGGTTAGACTGTCTAGGTTTTCACTTACCAATCAACTGAAACTCACTTCCTTATCGAAACCCTAGATATCATATTCCTTATATAGGCAACTTAATGGGATCAATTTAAATTTAAATTAATTAAAAATAATAAACAAAAATAAAAGCCTTGGGCTGCCATAAATGGACTTGGGCCCAATCTCTTTGTTTTGAATTTAAATCCCAACCGGGCCTAAATTCAAAACCTTTTATTTTTTTAATTAATTAATTAAATCCTTATTCAAATTAACTAATTATAATTTGAAACTTGATTTAATATTATTTATTTATATTGATACCAATTTATCAATATTAATAAATTTACCCAAAGATTCTCTTTTATTCTCTAAATCTCATATCTCTGTAAATTTTCCAAAATTGACCTAGTCAACTTTAAAAATCCTAATTGATAATTAAATCAATTAATTGAGACATTCTAGATGATTTACTCAAAGGTGATGCGGGGACCATGGATCCATGAAATCAAGCTCCAACAAGTTACCGTGAATTTATTTACGAATAATTTCACTACCTTATTAATTCTTCGTGACTCCACTATAGACTCGGAATTGAACTCTTGAATTCATAGAACGTATTTTCAAAACCATAAATACGTTATCCATTGTTATAACCATTACAATCAATCAATCCTCTATCGATGACTTACTAACTGGCTGGGTGCAAATTACCATTTTACCCCTCATCAGAATTTTATCCTTAACTCCGACTAAGTTCCTTATAAATGATATTTCCGTGAACTTAATCAAAGAAATGAGATCTCAATCATTTAACCTTTTGAACAAAGTAATTAAGGAAATCATCTTTTCACTTCTCATACAGAAGTTATAGATTTCGTATCTATGAATAATACTCCCACTCAATTACACTAATAAATCTCCAAGATGTAAGTATGGGCTTGACCGTAGGGTAAGCTGGTAACGAACAAGTAAAAATATTTAAATAATATAATTAACAGAATATTATCACTCAGAATTAAGATCGACTTAATATATGGTCAACGTTGTGACATTGATTAGATTTGATAACAACGATACTTATTTATCAATCAATAATCAATATCGGTCCTAGTCCGATATAACTAAATACATCCGATCTTATCTTCTTGGTCGAAGCCTTGGACAAGACATCACACCCTGAATGTGTAAGTAGATCATATCGTAGATTGCCTAATCAATGAAAATCCAATGCACTGATCTAATCTTAGGACTCGTTCTTTTGAACATATAATTACAACTATAATCCACTGTGACCTAGTCACTATAATTGTAACTATCCATGTGTTCGGGATTTTATAAATGTTTGTATTATTTCAATAATCATGTAATAAAACAAGCAAGCAACACGGTTGTCAAACTAAATGATTTATACTACTTTTATTGATCATATGAAATCGTGCTACATGTCCAACATGGTTTTATAAGGGCATAAAACCCAACAATTACGGCCTCCCAAAAGGTCAGGCCGTATTTCCAGTCCCATTCAATCCACGTCATAACCGATCAACCTTTAAGGCAGATTTTGCAGAAACCTGAGGCATCAGGGCGTCTTTTGAAATGGGCTATCGAGCTCATCCAATTTGAGATACTGTACGTACCGCGAACTGTAGTGAAAAGCCAAGCTCTTGCTAATTTTGTGGTAGAGTGCATGGGATTCCAAGAAGAACCAGTGGAAGAACCGGTTCGAGCCTCATGGAAAGTCTTTGTAGATGGCTCGTCTAGCGAGAATGGATCCGGAGCTGGAATCATCTTGATATCCCCGGATGGACATCGTTTCCACTTCGCGTTGCGATTCGGATTCAAAGCATCCAACAACGAAGCCGAATACAAAGCTTTATTGGCTGGGCTAAGCGTGGCCCAGGAGCTGAAGGCCAGCTCTGTCCAGTGCTACAGCGATTCCCAGCTCATGGTAAACCACATATCAAGAGAACACCAAGCGCGGAGAACCAAGATGGCTGCCTACCTAGCCAAAGTAAAAAAGGAACTGTCTGCATTTGAGCACAACGTAATTGAACAGATAGCCAATGCTGACGCCCTGGCAAAGCTCGCCACCTCCGGGGAGGCCAAAACTTTGGGTCTGGTACCGGTAGAATTCTTGGAAAGACCAAGCATAGAGGAAGTCGAGGTGGAGGTCAAAATGATTGACACCAGGCCGACCTGGATGACTCCCATAATCAAGTACCTCACAACAGGGAAGTTGCCTGAGGAGCAAAATGATGCAAGGAGGGTACTTTACCAGGCCCCGAGGTATATAATGATAGACGACACATTGTACCAGCGTGGCCTCTCTTTACCTCTTCTGCGGTGTGTTCTTCCAGGCAAAGTGAAAACCATCCTGCAGGAGGTGCATGAGGGATTTTGTGGAGATCACGCTGGGGGGAAAAACCTGGCCTTGAAGGTGTTTAGGCAAGGGTATTATTGGCCCACTCTATCGAAGGACTCGATCTCTTATGTCAAAAAGTGCGACAGGTGCCAACGGTTTGCCACAGTCGCTCGAGCCCCTCCAGTCGAGCTAAAGATGATCTCGTCCCCGTGGTCGTTCGCGGTTTGGGGGATTGATTTAGTTGGTGCCCTTCCCACGGGAAAGGGAGGAGTTCGCTATGCTGTGGTGGCTATAGACTACTTCACAAAATGGGCAGAAGCAGAAGCCCCGGCAACGATTACTTCAAAGAGGGTCCTTGACTTTGTGGTCAAGAGTATTGTCTCCCGATTCGGGCTGCTAAAGAAAATCGTGTCGAATAACGGAACATAGTTCGATAACGATCTCTTCACCGAATTCTGCGAGAGGCACGACATAGTTAAAAGCTTCTCCTCCGTGGCCTAGGCCCAGGCTAATGGGCAGGTCGAGGCTGTGAACAAGACACTAAAAGCGAGCCTTAAGAAGAGGTTGGATGAAGCCAAGGGAGTTTGGCCCAAACAGCTCCCCCAGGTGATGTGGGCATACCGGACCTCGCACCGAACTTCGACGGGTCACACTCCTTTTTCCCTGGCTTTCGGGAGTGAGGCCGTTCTTCCTATCAAAACAAAGATAGCCTCGCATAGAGTCTGGACATTTGACAAAGACCAGAACAACAAATTGCTCTGCACGTCCCTCGACCTAATTGAGGAAAAACGAGAAGCTTCGCAGCTGCAGCTCGCGCATTATCAACAGAAGATGACTCGTTATTTCAACTCAAAGGTTAAGAAACACTACTTTAGCGTAGGCGACCTGGTGCTCTGAAGAGTCTTCTTAGCCGGTAAGGATCCCAAGGACGGAGTGTTGGGACCAAACTGGGAAGGACCCTATCAAATAATAGAGGTTGTGAAGGAAGGAACCTTTAAACTAACTCGGCTTAATGGAGAAGCAGTCCCACGGACTTGGAACGCTTTACACCTGAAGAAATATTATCAATAATACTTTTGTAAGGCTTAGTTAGGAAAGACACCTTGTTTTATTAAATAATGAGAAGTATTTTCTTCATATCATGGTGTATTTTCATGAGCGTAATGTTATAAGAGCATGTTCCAAGTAACCACGAAAGGTCCTTTCCAGGTTACTTGGGGGCATATATCATGGATACAACCAGGTCCAAAAACTTAGAAGTTGATTCAAATTGGTTAATCGATGTTTTTCTTAAAAAGCACGAGATATCAATAAAGAATTAACGCGAACTAAGTTTCTAAAATCAATGTCCTGGATACAACCAGGTCCTAGAACTTAGAAGTTGATTCAAATTGGTTAATCGATGTTTTTCTTAAAAGGCACGAGATATCAATAAAGAATTAACGCGAATTAAGTCTCTAAAATCAATGTCCATGATACAACCAAGTCCTAGAACTTAGAAGTTGATTCAGATTGGTTAACCGATGTTCTTCTTAAAGAGCATGAGATATCAATAAAAAATTAACACGAACTAAGTTTTTTAAAAGTTGACAATCCTGGATACAACCAGGTCCCGAAACTTAGAAGTTAGTTAATTGACTGAGTGCTTTGTGGTTTTAAAGAAAAAGTCAGTGAAATAACGCGAACTAAGTTTTTACCAAATGCGCTGAAAATAAATAACAATAATGATAAAAATAGATGAAAATAAAATTCAGGAAAACCAATTGTCTCGAGGAGAAAAAACCTCAGGGTAAAAGATTACAAGTAAAAAAAAAAAAAAGATCAAAAGTCCTAGGCCCCCCCAGGCTGCTCTGATGAAGTCACCCTTCGGTCTCCTGCTCGCCTACAGCGGAAGTCTCCTCAGTCTCAGAGGGCGCCTCCTATTGAAGACGAGCCTTGAACTTCTCGAGGAAGGGCTCCCACACCTCCGGCGCCAGGAAGGAGAAATTGCCATCATGGTTGAAGGCCTAACAATGATAAAGCATGGCCTCCATGGAGGAGCTGGAAGATGCCCTCTCTGCCACAAGGGCGGACTTGGCCTCCTCAAGCTCGTTCTTTGCAGCAGCCAAGGCAGCCTGTGCAGCCTCAGCCTCCAGTTGCTTGGCCCTGGCCGCCTCCAGTTCGGTCTTCGCCGCGGTCAAGGCGACCTGCGCGGCCTCTTCTCTTTCTTTAACAGCCGTCAGGGCTGCCTTGGCATTTTGCTCTTACTGTTGTGCAGACGCGAGAGCGGCCTGAGTAGTCTGGAACTCACCCCTAATCTCGTCAAACCTGGTCCTGGACTGAGATATGCTGCAGTGTAGAGCCAAAGCCGCCTGCAAATACATAGATAATAAGGCATGTGCTAGAGAGAAAGCAAAGAGAGTTAAGTAAGTTAACTAAGCAAACTTACCGTGAGGGTCATCCCCAGTGAAGACTCCACAACGTTCTCGAGGCTCCTCATCTCGATCTCCCGCAAGTCCCTTGGGGTGGCAGTGTAGTAATGATCCATCGTATAGCTTGCGGTCTCGTAAACCGTCCCTCGGACGGCCTCAGGGATTTTCTCCAGAGCTTGAGTGTTAACCGGGATGCGCACGGTGGGAGTGGGAGCTGGCGGGGCTCCAGATGGTGCCTCCTGTTCTCGGGTAGGGACCAGAGGTCGTGGGGGAGGCGGGGGCATGTTGCCTACAGCGGCAGGGACCTGGCCCCTCCCCTTAGCGGGAGACTTGGAGGTGGTCCCGGGAGGAGGAGCCTTCTTGGTCAGCCGGGGTTTCTTGACCAATGGTCCGGACGAACCGGAGGGAGGATTCCCCCCCTGGAAGATGGACCGCAGGACGTTGTCTCCGGGCTGTGCCATCTCTTCGCCTGAAACAAAAATAAGGGAGCGTTAGTATACATGTAAGAATACTTGACCACAAGAAAAGTCTAAGGGTGTATTGAAAAGGTCCTACCCTTTGAGATAGAGGAGGAATCTATTTCCACGACCTCCGGCCGCGGAGCTTCTATGGGGGAGTCTAAGTTTATAACTTCGCGAATGAGAGGGGGCTCTGGGTCTGGATCCACCTCAGGACTGGACTCCTCTACATACTGCCTAAGCCCCAGAGCGACTACACCCTCCGGAAGGGAGGGCCACGACCTAAGGTTGGTCCCATACTCCTCAAAAAAGGCTGACCTAAAAGCCAGGGTGTTGTCTACTACTACAGTGCCCCTAGGGCGGTCCATGTCATGGCGCAACACTAGTTGATCTACGCACTGGAGTAGGGCTATGTTAAGGTCTGGGTCATCATGATGACGATGTACGAGCTGGCTTGTGTTAAACCTAGCAAGCCGTAGGATTGTGGCAGCCCTGTCTAAGTCCCTAAACATGTATGGGTTACCTTGGCCGGCTGCTGCCCGGACTGGATCCAATCCGCATCGATCCCCTGGGCAATCTCGAGAGCCCGCTTCTGGCGCACGAGCGGCACATTGTCTTCCTCATCCTACTCGTCATTGTCCGCAGCAGCCCCCTCGGGGATGGGCACCAACTCGCGAGCTACTGGGATAGCCTGCAACCTCCTCAAGGCCAGGGTTTGGCCCGGAGAAATTAACTTGCACGCCAGCATCGTCTCATCAGATATGAGCTGGCGGTAGTATTTTTCACTTGGTGGGATCCCCGCCAAGGTCTCATATTGATCCCCGAGGGTCAATGATTTGTCCGTCCTCGCAAAAATGGCTGCACGATGGTATTCAAGTCCATACACATGAAAAGAAATAAAGCAAGCGTGGCGATTTTGCGAGCTGAGGATAGAAAAAACTTACGAGGACTGTTGAAGTAGTGGTGATCGCAGTTGCGAAACCCCGTCGACATAAAGAACTGGTCCTTGAAGTCGTTGGGGTGGCTGGGCAGCTCGATGACTGCAGGAGAATTGGGAAAACGGGTCAGGTAGTAGAACCCGTCGCCTCGCTCCCATTGATCCGGGCTGGCTTTAAGGCAGAAGAAATAAAGGATGTCCACTGGTGTAGGGACCTCCCACTCATGCTTCAGGAAGAGGTACCTTAGCCCCGCTAGCAGACGGTAGGAGTTAGGGGGTAGTTGGAAGGGGGCCAGCCTCACGTAATTCAGAAAATCCGCGAAGTACATGTCCAGAGGCAGGGAGGCCCCGGCCTTGAGGTGTTTGTCGCTCCAGGCCGCGAACTCCTTGTCGAGGGGCGTGCAGCTCCTCTCGCCCTCGAGGGGAGGTCGGGCAACAAGAGCGCCTGTCCCAATTTCAATGTTATGGGACAGCAGGATCTTGTTGACCCTCCCTTGGGTCGTAATCTTCGAGACTATCCTCTGCCTCGAAGAAGGCATCAGGTCCCACCTCGACCTCTTTCTCCACTGTGGGACCGAAGTGAGGGATTGGAGATTCCGCAACTATCTCTTTCCCCTTGCTAGCCTGCTGGGATGATGAGCCGACAGTGCTCTTTTTAGGTATGTTCTTCTTGGGCCCCATCTGGTGGCCTAACGAACAAAGATGAAGAAAGTTTAAATAGGCGACCTAAAAGTAGATAAGGAAATCTAGCGCGAGAAGTGATTTTCGTACATGGGCTGAGGTAATCTCAGCCTGCGGTGCGTGAGGCCACGCGATGCCATGATCACGCGCCCGTGTTTCCAACGGATCCTCGATTGCTCGGGATCTATCTGTCAGGAGGGTCAGGATAATTCTTGCCTTGGAGGGAAAGTTTCAAAAAGCAAAACCGCCTAGGAAGCGTGACCCCTAAGCTACCTGGTTTTTCACCCCAGAAACCTCTCACCTTCCCCTCTCCAAACAAGCATTCCATAAAGCTCCCCAGAAATTATCTTGTCCTATACATCAAGTTCCTAGACATGTTCCCATATAGTCATTATACCTAGGATCAAAACCTATGCACCAAAAATTAGCCAAAAAAACCTACAGTGTGCGACTAAGAAAGAAGCTTACCTAACAGAAAAACAGAGAGATCAAAACATGCAACAGACAGAGGACTTACAGTATCTTTTCTGTATGGAAGCCGTAAAAAGCGTAGGAATCGGAGTCCTAGTGGAATCTTTAAAGCTGGACTGGTGCAGAAACTCTTATGGCGAGAGCGTAGGGATCTTTGGGATGATAACCGGAAGAATAAAGACCTCTGAGGATAAAAAGGAGGGAAGATGAGAAAAAAATTTATAATAAAGGGTGGCTAATGCGGAAGGTGGCCAACCTTATATATACGTAAGAAATAAAAGAACGAGGACCGTTCGATCGCATTAATGCGAGATACGAGGGTCATAACTCGAGAGGCGAAACGACGGCCGAAGATAGGCTAGGCCATTTAATGCAATTCTCGGAAGCCGGACAGTCGCCAACCACGGTGCTCCACGTGTCCGATACCTGCGCAGTGGATGGAACATAGAGAGTCGAAAAGGAAACTTAAAAGCCCCCGCTGTGAAGGTCGCAGATGACGTCATTGATCACGAGCAGGGGCTTGGGGGGCAAATGTACGCCCTAAATATCCGCGAGCTGGAAAAGGGCCTAATTCAATTTGTCACGTGTAAATCGTCCACCCGGAGCTGTTATTACGGGTTTCCACCTATCCAGCCCGAGCTGATTAGAGAGTTAGCAGTTCACTCGAAGGCAGCGGGTTAGCGGTATGGATATCACGAGCTGGCGCTACATCAAGCTCGTGATGCGGCATAGGTCTGACACCCGAACCCTTGTAAAGACAACCACACAATGTAAACGTGCATATATCAGACATCACGTATCTATTCCATTCTTGAATTCTCAGGCACGTAGTATAAACGTGCGTATTCAGACATCCCACGACTAGTTTGGGCCATGCGGCCCATTATCCCTCCTTACCTATTGATTAGACCACACTTCACTGTCAGGTTTTAGGAATTAATCATCAGTGTCACAGAGATGACGTGAAGGGTAAAGAGGTCACGGGATGACCCCCTTGCCAACCCAAGTATCCTCTCCCTATAAATACCAAGACTCTGGGCATTGCAAGGTGTTGGACATATTTTTGTAAAGAAGCACTTTGTAAGAATTAACCGAGAGATATCAATAATATCGACTGGTGGACTAGAGGGATTTTAACCTTCGAACCACCTAAAAAGAATGGAGTGATCACCTTCCCATGTTATTAAATACTCAAGTTTAGAATTAAGTTATTTCGTATTACGGTTCACCAATTAGCACTAATCCATCCTATTTATTCGTATAATTATCTGTTGGCGAAGAACTGCGTCAACACTAACCAAGTTGGCTCATTTCCTGCCTGTTAAGACTTCATTCATGGCAGACCAATATGCAGATATCTATGTCCAAGAGATAGTTTGGTTGCATGGAATCCCCAAGACAATAGTGTCGGATATAGGATCGGTGTTTACATCGAGATTTTGGGGAAGTTTACAGCAAGCCATGGGTACTAAGTTAAGTCTTAGTACAACTTTTCATCCTCAGACAGACGGTCAGTCCGAGCGTACAATTCAAATTTTAGAGGATATGCTACGCGCTTGTGTACTTGATTTCAGAGGATCATGGGATAAGTTCTTGCCGCTGATAGAGTTCTCCTACAACAATAGCTACCAGTCAACGATCGACATGGCACCTTATGAGTTACTTTATGGGAGAAGGTGCCGATCACCGTTGCATTGGGACGAAGTAGGGGAAAGCCAGCTTCTCGGTCCCGAAGCTGTTAGAAAAGCTCAAGAAGCAGTAGCACTAATTAGACAACGTATGCTTGCTGCTCAAAGCCGACAGAAAAGCTAAGCGAATGCCACGCGACGCAATGTGGAATTCAAAGTCGGAGATCAAGTCTTCCTGAAGATATCTCTTGTGAAAGGTGTGAAGCGGTTTGGGAAGAAATGCAAACTTAGTCCCCAATTTATAGGTCCTTTTGAGATATTCGACAAAATGAGATCAGTTGCATATAGACTAGCCCTACCGCCAACCCTAGCAGATAGCCACAACATGTTCCACATCTCAATGATACGCAAGTATGTGTCAGACCCATCTCACGTCCTCAAGTACGATACGATAGCACTCCAGAAAGACTTGAGTTACGAGGAACGACCGGTTAGCATCCTGGATAGAGGGGTGAAGCAGTTACGGTCCAAGAGTATTCCGATAGTCAAAGTTCTATGGAGTAATAGTTCTGAACAGGAGGCAACGTGGGAGTTGGAGGAAGACATGCGAGGCCGGTATCCAGAATTATTTGGTAAGTAAATTTCGAGGACGAAATTCTTTTTAGTAGGGGAGAATTGTAGAGTCCAAGAACTTTACTTAGCTAATTAGCTAGTAGTAGTTATAGTATGTTTATTACTGTGGATTTCGGTTCAAGTCAGGACTTAGTTGGAAATTCCTAGCAATAGTTATAGATTATATAAGTTTAACATATAGTTTAGGAATATTAATTATAACATAAGGTTTGATTAATATTGCTGGTTATTAATATGATAATTATAATAACATAAGGTTTAGATAGAGCCAATAAGAATATGACACTTGTCATGAGCATAGTTATTCCTAAGGTTTAGATAGAGCCAAAAGGATTATGACAGTTGTCATATGCATGATTATTAAGGAATTATTATTTTAATGATAAAATAAGGGAAATATAAGACTTAGTCTTCTCCAGAATCTGTTAGGAGCATGACATTTGTCACAATTTTATTTATTTGTGGATTACGTTGTTATTTAGATAATTAAATAGATTTTTTGAAACTTTAGGGTACTGTAACTTCCGACCTATTTTTTACCTAGTTATGTTATGAATTTCGAAAAATAGTATTTCTAGAAAGTTGTAGATAATTGAATTATATTTTTAACAGTATAAATATGGTCTAAATCGGATTCCTACAGCTTTAGTTATGTTGATTTTACTGCAGGTGAGTTTAGAGTTACGAGATTTAGGGAGTTAGAAGTTAGGATTCTATTTGTTTTTATTATTTTTGTTTTTAAAAATAAAGCTTTGACTCCTTAAACCTCTCGTTGAACAATTTGACCAAGCCCTAAGCCTTTGACTGAAGAATATTCAAATATTTTCAATTAAATTCATTATTTTTATTCAAAGCCAAAAAGAAGATTTTTATTCCTATAACTCTATAAATAGAACCTAGCACCAAGCCTTTTCATTCATTATTCAAGCATTGATCAGAGCATTCCAGGTGCTAGTGTGACTATAGAGTGATAAACACTTGGGTTGGGGTTATAAGCTTTATCATTCTAAGCTTATTAGACACTTGGGAAGTAAGGTTCATAGTGTGTATTTCAGTTTCGAGGTGTAGTTCGGTCATAGCAATTTCAAAGGTATACCTATTCTTAGTTCCTTTTCTGTATTGTTTCATTAGTTCTTATAGTTTTTCTCTACTCAAATCCTAACTCAGTATTCTTTATTCTTGATTAGGCATCTAAGTTCTTTGAACTTGAGGTTCTCGTTGGTAAGTATCTTCTCGATGGTTTAGTTCATTCTTTTCATCTCTTTTCTTTTAGAAAACTCACCTCTCTATTAATGGTTTTTAGGAGTGTTCCAAAATCCCGACCTTGTTCTCATCATCCCGGTATTTTGGTAAGGAAAATAGGATAGTTCTTATGTGATATGTGCTATGTTTATATAAAAGTGTTTTGATTATGCTATAGTATGATTTTATGTGTTATGATATATGCATATTTTGGGGCTTATAGTTGTTATATAGCAAACCCTACCACTTTTATGTTTTGAGGCTTATAGTTGCTATATAGCAAACCCCAACACTTTTATGTTTTTCGGGCTTATAGTTACTTAACTAGCAAACCTCATTATAGTACGAGGCTTATAGTTGCTTAGTTAGCAAACCCCAATAGTCACCATATACATGGGTTAGAATTATGATATATGTGTTATAGTATATAATATATGTTCATAGTCTATGTGTATGATTATGTTTCATGTTTGTAGTAGATTTTCCTTGTTGGACATTAGGCTCATTCCTTTATGTTTTATATGTGTAGGAAAATAGTTTTGGCGGCGGGAAGGTTCTTGGCAACTTGGGAATGTGTATTGAGGGAGAATGGAAATTGGTGGACTGCGTGGACGATTCGAGGATGAAGTTGTTTTCTAGTCATTTAAAATTATGCTTTATATGTATTTTCCGCACTTTGTTTTGTAATGAATTTTAATATTTAAGTTATGTTCTATTTTATTTTCAAACAATGGGATCTCATACTATAGAGTCCAAGAACTTTACTTAGCTAATTATTTAGTAGTATTATAGTATGTATAGTATTATCTTAGCAACTGTGGATTTTTGGTTCAGACCGGGAATTATTTGGACAATCATTTCTAAGTTTAACCTATAGTTTAAGAATATTAATTTTAACCTAAGGTTTGATTATATTACTGATATTAAGAATAATATTTATTATACTATAAGGTTTAGATATCAACCAATAGGATTTTAAGCACATGTTATGAATGGGTGATTAAAGATTAAGTATTTTGAGGATTAAATTTAATAAGGAGTAAAGTTTGAATGCAATAGGGTCAGTCAGTAGCTTTGAATACATTGAGAGCTTAGTCAAGGCTATTTACTCCATTCAAACTTAGCTAAAAATGTGTAATTTCATGTTTAATTAATCAGCGTGTGCTGATATATCGCAGCTATAGGGGGCGATATATCGCAGCACGTAGATACGGAAAACACGAGACGATGCACGGTCGCCTCGGGCATACTGGCCCAGGCGATATATCGCCTACAGGGGGCGATATAACGCCTCCTTCAGCATAATTCAAATGTTTTGAATTCTTTTTCCTTTCAGCCATTCAACTTCTTCATAAGTCCATCATCTTTTGAACGAGTCTTCAGCTTCTGCTGAACGATTATTCAAATTATTTTCACCTAAAAAGCTATTATTTTTATTCAAGTAAAATTAAGATTCCTTCATTCTCAAACTCTATAAATAGGACCTAGTACCCAGCCATTATTCACCTTCTACTCTCAGTTCAGAAGCTGCAAGTGCTAGGAGAGTGTGAGAGTTAAACACTTGGGTGGGGAAATCATAAGCTTAATCACCATAAGCTTATCAAACACTTTGGGAAGTAAGGATCTATAGTATTTCGGTTGTGGTGTAGATTGGTCTTACAAGTCTTTGAGGTAAACCAAAACTCTAGTTCATTTGTTTTATGTTATTTTCTTTCTCATAGCCTTCTACTCAGTCTCCTAACCTCATTCTTATTTTAGTTAGGGAATCTAAGTTCTTGAGCACATAAGTTTTGGTAAGTGTGACTTTCAATGGTTTAGTCTTTCCATTCCTTTCATTTCATCTCTTTTTCTTCATTAGACTCACCCTGTTATATATGGTTTTAGGAGTGTTCCAAAAAGTCCCAACGCTGTCCTCTTATCCCGGTAACTTTGGTAAGGAAAATAGGATAGAATCTATATGTTTAATGCTTGTGTTATCTTATGTGATATGTTATGAAATATGTTATAAATATGTTATGAAATGTGTATGTTGTAGGCTTGGGCATATGACCCATATGACTAGCAAGACCCCAAATAGATTATGGACATATGACCTACTTAGCTAGTAGGACCCCACTAATCTCATGGGCATATGACTTGTTTAGTCTATGGGACCCCATGTAATAATGGCCATTATAATAAGTGTATGTGATAAGTGTTATGATATGTCTCTATGTTTATTACGAAATTTATGTTTATGACTATGTGTTAGATTTTCCTTGCTGGGCATTAGGCTCATTCCTTTTTGTTTTATGTGCAGGAAAATAGCTTTAGAGGCGGTAAGATTCGTGGACGCTTAGAGAATGTGTATCGACGGTGAATGGAGTCAAGGAATCGAGAGTTCGATTTCTCGAGGATGTAGTCTTGTTTTACTTTTTTTTTTTTTTATGGTTTTACATGTATTTTCCGCACTTTCTATGTAACTCCTTTTTACTTTAAGTAATGTTTTGTTTTAAAGACAATGAGTACCCATATCCTACTTATTTTATGAAAGTAACTTTTCTTTCTACAAGTTTCTAATAAATTTATGGTATTTTCGCAAATGTAAGTTTTATTAAGGTTTGTATGTATAGTTTCATTAATGGTCCAAAAAGTCTAGAGTAGTGGGTCATTACACATACCCAAACCACATTTTTATGTATTTAACCTTTGCTTTACAGTTTATAATAAAGTTATGGTTATTTCATATGTATGTTTTCCTTAAGATTAGTATCTATGTATAGTAGTTATTAATGGTCCAAAGTCTAGAGTAGTTGGGTCGTTACACCCCTGGGTCTTGGTACTTGGACACTGGTGCTACAAATCACATCACCACAGATGTGCAAAATCTATCCACCAAAGTTGACTACAAAGGCAAATCCAAAGTAATTGTTGGTAATGGTACTTCTATGCCCATCTTACATATAGGTTCTAATTCAATTAATGCATCTCATACATCTCAGTCTTTAGAGCTCAAAGATATATTGCATGTTCCTAATGCTACTAAAAATTTACTTAGCATTTCACAATTTACTAAAGACAATAACATTGTCCTAGAATTTGACTCAGTTTGTTGCCTTATCAAGGACAAGAGAACCAGCCAAGTGCTTCTTCGGGGTACTCTAACTGATGCCTATACAAACTCCAGCTTTGACCACCACATTCTCACAAGTCATCCACAACGCAAGAATCCTATACCACAAGTTACACTCCTCATATATTTAATTGCACCACTACTAGCAATCCTGTACATGACAAGTCTCAAGTGACCAACATTTGGCACTGTCGACTTGGTCATCCTTCTAAAACAGTTTTAGCTAAAGTTCTTTCAATTGTAAATCCTACTATTAACTATAATTCATTAGCTTTCTGTGATGCTTGTCAAGTTGGGAAACTACATCAATTTAGTTTCAAAACTTCTATGAATAAAACTACTGCTCCTTTTAAGTTAATATTTTGAGATGTATGGGGACCTTCCTTTTACACCTCTGTAATATCCAACATTTTTATTATAAATCAAAGTTTTAATACATAAAATGTACAAGTTTACAAATTTAAGAAATAGTAATGGAAAAATAGTGTTTAAAATATGATTTTATGTTTTTAATGAGATTAAAGAGAGAGAAACTTGAGTAGTCAAGTATTGGACCCAAATGTCATATAATTTTAATTGGGGATTTTTATAAAATTAAGAAAGTTTTGCTAAAGGGCTTATTTGAAAATAATTTTAGTATTTTGGGTCCAAGTGTAATTTTAAAAATAAAAAAAAAAGAAAAGAAAAGAAAAGAAAAGGCTTCAACCTTTCTTTTTTTTACCCGAGTCTCTCTCTCTCTCTCCTCAGAAAACCCCTCTCTCTCTCTCTCTCTCTCCTCTGCGTATTACTGTTGCAGACGACGCAGGAGTACTTTCCGGCCACCATTTTTAGCCATGCGCCGGACCGTTGGATTCAGAGGCCTCCGAACTATCGACCTGCGCGGGAATCTAGAGCTCACTCGCCGATTAAACGCCTCAACCACTCGATTTAAGTTCGGCCACCCCGCGACTTCAAAGTTGCGATTCGGCCACCTCGGGCATCCGTTTTCCGATCCGTCACCACCATCGTGTTCCTCGTGTTGTGGGCTTCAAAACCCAATAACTTGTTCCTACATCTACCATAGTTGGGTGGTAGGCCCACCACGAGCCACCGCGATCCACCGTAGACCGACGGTCGAAACTTAGTGTTCGGGGTTTTGAAGTACGTTTTGAGTCTCAGAAAATCATCGTTTGACTTGTTGTGGAACCCGATCACTTTGGTATAATTTCTTTTACATATATATTGTGATTTAATTGTGATTGATTAGAGTGATTGTTATTATGTGTATTTATAGTATATAATTATATATTATTGATATATGGAATATTTTTCTGTAATTATACTGGCTGTCTGGAATTATATATATTTTTGATACAGGTTTTGATTTTTGGAATTGTCCACTTTATAACCGTTGTGCTGTCCAATTTTCTAGAAAATATTAGATATTAAATAAAGTATAAAAATACATATTTAATTGATTTTATATTAATATGGAAATTATTATGATTAAGTAATTTTAATTATTATTGTTATTATTTTGTTAAGTAAATCAAAAATATAGTTTCATACATATATATATATATATATAAAAAGTGTGATTTATAGTAAACATGTTATTTAACAATTATTCTTATATATTAATATTTTGTTAATATTTGAATATTAAAATAATATCAATATTAGTTTCTTACAGTTATTGATATTTGTAAGACCAGTGAATTTTGGATAAAGTATATTTATTATATCACTGGAATTGATATTATTACTAATTAATAATAATATAAATATTTATATTTATATTATTATCATTATACTGATTATTACAATTTTATGTTAAAAATATGATTTCTTTTATAAAATGACTATTGGAATATATACATTCATATACGTATTGTTATTGAAGTATTTTGTTATGAATATTGAAATAAGTTTATTTATAGACGATAATTATTATTATTGTTGAGATTATTATTATTATTATTATCATAAGAGTACATTATCTTATGAGCAAGGTTTAAAGCATGATTTTATATGAAGAGTGATTTGCATTACGTTGATAATAATTATTATTATCATTTATATAGTTTCTGGTATTGTTAATATACACTATCAATAGTGTATATTTATGGATTTGATAGAATTTAATAAATTATGTGTCTTGAATAGGATTTGTATGGATTTAATTGATTGACTCTTGGTGAGCCGTTTTAAAATAAGCTAAGGACCTAAGGTAAGTAAATCTCACCTTTTGTGCTTAAGTGTAAGATGCATGACTACATTGATTGTGTACATCTGATGAGTTAAGTATGGTATGATGATGATGCATATGATAAGTATGTGAAGAATGGTTATATGAACACCATAAGGGTGTTGTGTGATATGTAATTGATGAATTCTGTGATATGTGAAAGATGTCTTACTTGGTTAAGAATGATATGAATTATGTGCAAGTATGTGTTCTTATGTTGATGGATATGTGGATTACTCTATGTTCATGTTTTGTTATATGTTATGATATATGAAGCGTTTAAGTTTTTAGGCTGGAAACCTTAGACCTGAGCCATAGCTCTACGTTAAGGTATAACAACGCCACCAACCCAAAGCTTCATGTATTATGACTAAAGATGTTTTGAGTTATATGAGATGTGATACAATGCCTTGATTGAATACCATCAACATGAATCATGAACATGAACATTGGCATTTCAGCATCAGCATGTATGCATGGCATGTACAGTTATGTGATACATTATTATGTGATGTAAGACCATGCATATGAATATGAGAAAAGTTATGAAATGCCTTGAAAAGTTTTATGTAAAGTTAAACATTTTAATGACACAAGGCTTAAGCAAAGTGATAATAAGATGTTAAAAAGGGTGCCACTGTTTCGATGAAGCAATCAAGTAAGTTCAGTAAAGAAGACGGAGGTCTATTATGGCTTATAGTTGCCGTCCACTAGTGTGGGCTAGGTCAGAGTTGACCATTCAGATATGTTTGCCATGTTCCCGTCTTTCTCCTCCATATGTGTAATAAGTATGGCAGCTATGGCAATGATGAAATGAGTGTTATGATGAGCCTAGCTGAGATGATGGCTAGCCGGAGGAGAACCCATGGGATTCTATATGATATATGTTATAAGCCCTGCAGGCATTTGCCGAATCAAACAGTGTGCACAAGTGAAATCGGGCCCATAAAAACGTGAAACTAAAAGAAAGAGCATAAAAGTAAAGTTTGAAAGTGCATGAGCAATAAATGAAATGCATAAGTATATAAGTCAGCATATTAGTATATGTGCACTACAAACTCACGACATTCATGTGTATGTGTATGCATGAGATTTACTTACTGAGCGTTAGCTCATTATGCTATTTTCCAACATTTTTCCAGGTGTGGCTTTAGCTGTTGAGCAACTTGTGGAGCACGGACTTAGTAGCAATGCAATAATGGTTTAGAGTTTTCATATGACTGCCTTAAATTTAAAGTATTCATACGTGTAATAATTTCTTCTAATAAGTTTATATAAAAGTTTTAAATTTTTCTGTATTTCTTCGTATCATTTTATTTAATTCTTTTGGTCAAGTGCCTTACATACTCGTAAACCCTAGAATTACGAGTATGTGGCAGACGTACCCTACCTTAGGGACGTTACAACCTCTCTTGATGGTTACAAGTATTATGTTAGTTTTGCTGATGACTATACCAACTATACTTGGATCTATCCCATGCAAACTAAATCTGAGGTCCAAAACATTTTCAAAAATTTGAATGCTTATGTTGAGCGAATGTTTCAAACCAAAATCAAAAGTGTCCAAACTGACTTGGGAGGTGAATATAAACCCCTGTACATTCTGTTTGAAGAGCTTGGTATTGTGAGATGCCACTCTTGTCCTCACACTCACCAACAACAAGGTCGAGTGGAAATAAAGCATAGGCATGTAGTCGATATTGGCCTTACTCTTCTAGCCAAGGCCAATATGCCTTTGAAATTCTGGTGCGAAGCCTTTCTTTCAGCCGCTTTTCTAATTAATAGACTCCCTACTCCCACACTCAAACTTATCTCACCATACCAGAAATTATTCAATCAACTTCCTGACTATAATCTTCTCAAGGTTTTTGGTTGTTCTTGCTTTCCCTTATTAAGACCTTATCATACTCACAAAGTTGCTTTCAGGTCTTCTAAGTGCATCTTCCTTGGCTACAATCTTCATCATAAGGGTTACAAGTGCATGCATCCCAGTGGTCGCATATATGTTGCTAGGAGTGTAACTTTCAATGAGAGGGAGTTTCCTTATCCCAATCTCTTTTTAACCACTACTTCCACCTCTCACAACAATACATATATTTTAGACACTAGTGCCTATTGGGTTCCCAATACCAATCACTCTCCCATACCCAATCCATCACCATCCAACCCTCCCCACATCACGCCTATTCAGAATGCTTTACATACTCAAAGTCCAACAAGTAATCACTCTATATCTATGAGCTCACCATCAGACCCCATTTCACACACGTCCTCACTTGCTCATGACTCCAATGAGTCTCCTGAATATATTCCCATATCTGACCTTCCCATCAACTTACCTATTCCACCTACACCTCATAATACTCATGCAATGGTCACAAGATCTAAGGTTGGCACATTTAAACCCAAAGCATATTTTACTTCTGCATTAACTGAATTAGAATCTATTTCTATCAAAAGTGCTCTTGCTAACCCCTATTGGAAACAAGCAATGCAACAAGAATTTCAAGCTTTGCAAAATAATCGCACTTGGGCATTAGTTCCTGCCAAACCAGAAATGACTATTGTTAGCAACAGATGGATTTTTCTAATTAAATATAATGTTGATGGCAGTGTGGACAGATACAAGGCATGCCTTGTTGCAAAAGGCTTCCAACAAACAGCTGGTTTGGATTTCTTTGAGACTTATAGCCCAGTGATAAAGCCATGCCCTATAAGAGTAATATTCACTCTTGCTGTCACTTTTGGATGGGATGTTCAACAAATAGATGTCAACAATACTTTATTGAATGGAGAGTTACAAGAAACATTGTATATGCACCAACCACAAGGATTTGTTAGTACTCAATACCCTACTCATGTTTGCAAGCTCAACAAGGCGTTGTATGGCTTAAAGCAAGCCCCTCGAGCTTGGTTTGATAAACTAAAAAGCTCTCTGTTGAGGTACGGTTTCAGTAATTCCAAGTCTGATACCAGTTTGTTTTTTACTAGACAACGTGGCAAGCTAATTCTCATTTTAGTCTATGTTGATGATATCTTGATCACTGGTGAAGACCCTGCGATTATGTAATGACCCAACTACTCTAGACTTTTGGACCATTAACGAAACTATACATACAAATCCTTAGTAAAACTTACATTTGCGAAAATACCATAACTTTATTAGAAACTTGTAGAAATAAGAGTTACTTACATAAAATATCAAGAAGGATATGGGATCCCATTGTTTTAAAAACAAAACATAACATGATTTATAATAAAAAGGGATTACATAATAAGTGCGGAAAATACATATAAAGACCATAAAAACAAGACTACATCGTCGAAAATCGAACTCTCGACTCCTTGAATCCATTCACCATCGATACACATTCCCCAAGCATCCACGAATCTTACCGCCACTATAGCTATTTTCCTGCACGTATAAACAAAAAGGAATGAGCCTAATGCCCAGTAAGGAAAATCTACCACATAGTTCATAAACATAAATTTCATAAGAAACATAAAAACATAACATAACACTAATAACATACACATACTATAATGGCCATTATTACTTGGGGTCCCATAGACTAAACAAGTCATATGCCCATTAGATTAGTGGGGTCCTACTAGCTAAGTAGGTCATATGCCCATAATCTATTTGGGGTCTTGTTAGTCATATGGGTCATATGCCCAAACCTACAACATACATATCATAACACTTATCATAACATCAGAAACATAAGATAACATATAGAACATATAGCATATGCATTTCTATCCTATTTTCCTTACCAAAGTTACCGGGATGTGAGGACAGAGTTGGGACTTTTGGAACACTCCTAATAACCATTATAAAAAAGAGTGAGTCTAATGAAGAAAAATAAATGAAAGGAATGGAAGGACTAAACCATTGAGAAAAATACTTACCAAAACCTTTTTGCTCAAGAACTTAGATTTCCTAACCAAAATAAAGATTAAGGTTAGAGGCTGAGTAGAAGACTATGAGAACTTAAAAGAACAAGTACAGAAATGAACTAGAGTTTTGGGTTACCTTGAAGATTTGTAAGACCAATCTTCACCTCAAACCGAAATACTATAAAACCTTACTTCTTCAAGTGTTTGATAAGCTTATGATTTCCCCACCCAAGTGTTTAACTCTCACACTCACCTAACAACTTGCAGCCTCTGAACTTAGAGTTAAAGGTGAATAATGGCTGGGTACTAGGCCCTATTTATAGAGTTTAGGAATGAAAGGATCTTAATTTCACTTGAATAAAAATAATGGCTTTTTAGGTGAAAATAATTTGAATAATCGTTCAGCAGAGGCTGAAGACTCGTTCAAAAAGGTGCTGGACTTATCAAGAGGTTGAATGGAAAAAGAATTCAAAAACTTTCAAAATAATCTGAGAGGGGCGATATATCGCCCCCTGTAGGCGATATATTGCCTAGGCCAGTATGCCCGAGGCAGTCGTGCATCGTCTCGTGTTTTCCGTATCTACGTGTTGCGATATATCGCCCCCTATAGCTGCGATATATCGGCATACGCTGATTATTTAAACACGAAATTACACATTTTTAGCTAAGTTTGAATGGAGTAAACAACCTTGACTAAGCCCTCTAACGTATTCAAAGCTGCTGGCTGACCTTAGAGCATTCGAACTTTTCCCTTAATAAATTTAATCCTCAAAATACTTAATCCTTAACCACCCATACATAACATGTGCTTAAATCCTATTGGTTCTTATCTAAACCTTATAATATAATAAATATTATCCTTAATATCAGCTATATTAATCAAACCTTAGGTTAAAATTAATATTCTTAAACTATAGGTTAAACTTAGAAAATCTACAAGTACTACTATGAGTGTCCAAATAATTCCCGGTCCGAACCAAAAATCCACAGCCATAAGGATAATACTATAAATACTATAATACTACTATCTAACTAGCTAAGTAAAGTTCTTGGACTCTACGGATTATTCATAGGGTTATCTCAGACTTGAATTTGGAATTTGCTTTGAAAACTCTTGGATCTGTCAACTATTTCCTAGGATTTGAAGTGTTTCGAAACTCTACTGGACTGTATTTGAATCAAAGGAAATATATTCATGATCTCTTGCACAAGACTAATATGGTTGCTGCCAAACCTCAGTTGACACCTATGTGTCCTAGCACCAAACTCACTCTTCTCTCGGGCACACCTTTGGAGGAACCTAAGCTCTATCTAAGTGTTATTGGTGCTCTACAGTATCTCACTATGACTAGGCCAGATATTGCATTTGCTGTGAATCGTCTCAGTCAGTTCTTAAAAGCTCCAACAACAACACATTGAGCAGCTTGCAAAAGAGTTCTTCGATATCTTGCTGGCACGCCAACTCTTGGTCTTTGTTTCACTCCATCTTCTCATTTAACTTTGCAAGGGTATACTGATGCTGACTGGGAAGGATGCATTGATGACCGCAAGTCCACATCTGGCTACTGTGTATTTCTTGGAGGTAACTTGATCAGTTGGTCTTCTAAAAAGCAAAATGTTGTTGCTAGATCTAGCACTGAGTCAGAATATAGGTCATTGGATTTAGCTACAACAGAGATTATTTTGTTACAATCTCTGCTAACTGAACTAGATATTCCATTTCCTCACTGTCCGATCTTGTGGTGTGATAATATGGGGGCTGGTTCCTTAGCTTCGAATCCTGTTTTTCATGCCTGAACAAACATATCGAAATTGACATTCATTTTCTTAGAGATAAAGTTCTAGCTAAGCAACTTGATGTTCGTTATGTTGATTCCTCACACCAGATTGCAGACATTCTCACTAAGCCTCTGCCTATATCTCAGTTTGCTGCTCTTAGTAACAAGTTGACACTCAAGAACCCTCCGTGTCACTTGAGGGGATATTAGACATCACCAAACTGATGATATTGAGCACAGTGACTAACTACTATTTCGGTTTTATTTGTAACAGATTTCTGTTATTTTAGTTAGTTGTAATAAAAGTTGTGTAACCAATTCTGTTGTAACAGCTCATCGAACTTGTACTCTCAGTTTCAATATATAATATTCTAGTCTCAACATTTTAGTGTTGAGCCATTCATTTTCTCAATTCAGTACTTCTTTCATCTATTTTTTATGTTTTGCAAAGCTCTTTGTTTAACTCTTGTATAAAGACATATATAATCATGGTGGCGAGAGAGAAAGATTGAGTCACTGATTGTTTTTTCAGTGTCTTAAACTTTTATTATTAAAAAGGCCAAAATGATTTTTGGTACGCAAAGTATAATAAATACCACACCAAATGGAGGCATCCAAAGAAAGAAGGAAAAGACAACTTTTAAAAAAAAAAAAAAAATTATTTTAGTTTACACATCTCATAATGCTATAAAGGAGCATTACTTTATTAATTTATCTAATTACTAAAATCTAATCATGTCTAATTGAAAAGAATAGAGAGATCTTTTGTAGGTGGGCACATGAAGTATTAGAATACAAAGATGCAAAGTGGGTTTTTTTTTTAAAAGATGGAACACCATGTGGGGTGACTGGCATATCAATACATGAACTTTAATATAAAATAAAATAAAATGAAATGAAATTTTTTATTCATTTCATTTCATTTTTACTATGTCGAATCTTGTAGACTTTATTGTGTTTCTTCCATTAAAAAAAATAACAAAGATTCTTCTGTCCTAGTTTCCAACTATACATATATATATATATATATATATTTTGATAGGATTGTTGTGGTTATTTAATGTAATTCTCACGGCTTTACCTAAAGAATGGTGCTGGTTGTCTTAGGGAAAAGAACAAGGCACCACTAATGATAATAAATATAAGTTATTATATATATATATATATGTATATATATATTTAGGGAATTTTTTTGATGCAGCTCATGCAATTTTTTTGTGTTTGCACTTTTTGGATAACTTTTGTCGTGATTTTTTTTTTATGATTGATTATATTATAGTTATTTTGAGCATCTTGCAAATTTTTAAATTTTTTTGAATAATTTAGAGTATCGAAAACAATGTTTAAATATATTATTTTACATGTCCATAAAAAAGTAGTTATGCGTGCAATAATCTGTTTAAATCTTATTTTCAGTACTCTAAATTATTCTGAATTTTTTGAAAATTTTTAGAATGCTCTAAATAACTAAAATATACACAATCATAAAAAAATTTCGTGTCAAAAACTGTTCACAGTGTAAACAAAAAAAGGTGCACCATTACAATCTTTTTGTGAGTTGCAGCATAGAAATACCTTATATATTTATTACATTTTCTAAGCACTTGGGTTGGCACTTGGCAGAGACTTCCATTACTCAAATCCCCTTCTTCTCCTCCTCATGGGGCCTTGGGAATAAGATTCTTCATGTCAACCAATGAAGAGACATGCATATGGTTTTTTATTTACTATTTTTCATACAAATTCGTGTATGACTATTTGACCTTAAATTTTTTTATTCTACCAAATGGGAAAAATCAACAAAAAGTTGTGTACGCATATTATTGAGCCAATAACTCCACAAGAGCCCAGAAGAATGATTAATTATATACATGGAAATTTTAATGTAAATATAGGGAGATTTTAATGTAAATGGGATAGGGTGTTCTTATTTTTGGCACATAAAAAAATTATAACTTAAATATTTTATATGATAATCTATATTGTAGTTGTAATAGACATACTACCAATTTTCAAGAAGGTATCACAATTAAATTTTAAAAAATCTATTTTACATTCATATAAAAAAAATAGGTATGTGAGTAATTAATTGTCTTAACCTTGATTTTTGTACAGTAAATTATTCAAAAAGATTTAAAAATTAATTGGATACCTATTATAACTACAACGTACACCGTTATATAAAAAAATTTGGTTTATAATTTCTCTTGGTAATGAAAATAGAAATACCCCTATCGATAAGAGCAAAAGTAATATCTTGTATAAGAATTTTCCTAAAAATATATAATGTAGAAAAGCAAATAGAAAATAAACACGCATATTTTTACTTAAAAATTGTTTCAGAGGGAAAATTTAGTTTCTCAAAATCAACAATATACAAATGAGAGTATTACAACATCAATATTCATATAGCTGTACAACATACATAATAAAAGCCCAATTTATTTGCTACTTCCAAAGATTTCAATTTTATTTTTTTTCGTAGTATTAGTTTGTCATAAAAAATCTCAAAATACATATGGATAAAAAATGGATCAAATAGAATTCGGATCACAAGCACAAAATTTAAAATATATATTTAAATATTTATAGAGGGAGAGACACCTCACATATATAGATAGAGAGAGAAAATATGAATGAATGATTTTTCAATATTCAATATATACATATATCCGATTTGTTTTTCTTTCTCTCTTTTTGGCTTTTTTTGTTAGCCAGTTTTTGTTGGCCGGAACATATTCTCGGCTTTGAATTAGATAATGCACCAAATTTTCTATATATACTATGATCTAATAAATGCTTACTTACTAAGGAAGAAAACCCATATTTAAGAATCATATGCTGATAAAACTAGTGAGAATAGAATTCATGTGTATTACTTAGTTACCTAATCTTTCTTGAAAGTATCACTTAAGTTTGTAAACTTATTAAATGTGTATCGTATATATATTTTTTTGTTTGAAAATAATTTCAGAATGCGTAACGAAAAGATATTTGCAATAAAATGGAGAGCGATTTATGAACCAATTAGTTAGTTTTTTTTTTTTGTAATTAACTGAGTTATAAATTATTTTCTGCTACGCATTCTATAAATCATTTTCCAAGAGAAATAACCTTTGTGATAAAAAATAAAGATTGAGACCTAAATGATATCAAATAAAGATTAGGGATCTCTACTGATATAAACCCTTTATTAAAATATATGTTTGGTGTGGAGTAAAATCTTATATAAATATTGATAGTACAATAATTCTTGAAATAGAAATATATACAACTCATGCATATCTATAGTAATAGAATTCGTAAAAAAATAAAAGATAGACTATTTTTTGAGCAAAAAATAATCTTAAGGTAATTATTTGGTGCCTTGTGTTTTTGTAAAATATTGTTTTGATACCTTGTTGTAATGTCTCAAATTACCTAATAAGACTTATGACCTTGATTAGGTGGCCATGATGACAAATTTTGGAAATTATGTGTTTATATGATATGATATATATAGTGGAAATTACATTTTATATGTGTTTTTTAACAAAGTTTGCAAAAATATGGCTTTTTTTTCAAAAAAAGTTATCTATGGCTTTTTATAAATTTATTCACTTTTATGGGTTTTTTTCCCATATTTTTGTAACAAATCATGATTATGTCATATTTTTATTACTAATGAGAGTTTATTAAGGTAGAAGGGTAGTTATGTAAATTCCTTTTCATTTTATTTATTTTAACTATTTTAGTTTACCTATTAATTCAAAATTATTAACTTTTCAGTTTTTACATTTTTTATTTGTTTTAAGATTTTATTTATTACTTTTTAACTTAAAATATTTACTTTATCAATTTCCCTTTTATCTTGTGAGAAAACCGACCCTTCATCTCTCATTGACTGTGCAATTTTGGGGTTCCCTTTTTCTGCATCTTTGGCGAACAGAGGGACAGAGGTGATCGGTGGCGAACGGAGGGGATAGAAGTGAATGGCGGGGAACGACTAGAACAGAGGTCTTCACAGTCGGTGGACGGAGGCGAACGAAAGTGTAGGGGCAGAACGGAGGTCTTCAACGTCGACGAATAGAGGTGAATGGGCAAATCGGAGGTCTCGGCCAACGGACTGATAAATCGTGCCTCATTTTAAGATTTGCTTTAAGTTGTCCATTTTGTACACAAAGATTGTTTATTTTTTTATTTTTTTTTATGGATTGCTAATATGTCTCTCTTGCTAATTTTTTGTGTTTATTGCTATTACTTTCCGTATATTTTGAAATTCCTAGGAAGATATTGCAGTTTGTTGATTTCTCTTGGAGCTATCAAACAATGTGGCTCTAGTGTTTATTTATTTGCAGCTGCAGTTCCACATCAAGAGCACATCTACTGAGACAAAGAAAGACAAATAGAGTATAGTTAAGGTACATGGTTACTTTTGATATGGTTTCCCATGTTTATATGTATGTTTTATTTCTTTTATTTTTTATAAGTTCCAAGTTTGTATGTGTTTGGTATTGTTTTCTTATGTGATCCCTTGTTACTTTATATAGTTTTATGTGTATGCATTTATATATATATATATTATTTTTTTGATAAGTTCCAAGTTGTTATGTGTTTGTTGTGTCTTCTAATGTGTTCCTGGTTACTTCTATATGGTCTTTTTTGTGTGTATATATGTGTTTTATTTTATTTTATTTTTGATAAGTTTTAGTTTTTTGTAGTGCGTTCTCATGTGGTCCCTTGTTACTTTGAATTGCATTGCTTTTATTATATGTTTTATTTGAATGTTAAGTAACCAGGTACTTTATGGTGTCCATTTTTATTTTGTTGTGTTATATATATATATATATTTTGGTTTTATAGGTAACGAGTTAGTTGATGATGTTTAATATTTTTTTTAGGAACCTAGTTTTGTTATATTTATTTATTTTCTGTCTTTATATTGTGACAATTACTTTATTATGTTTAGTGTTTTGTAGTGGGTTATCATGTAGCCCATAGTTTCCTTGAATTGTTTTGTTTTTATCATATGTGTTATTTTAATGTTAAGTAACCAGTACTTTATGGTGTCTACTTTTATTTTATTGTGTTTTTTTTAATATATTTTTTGGGGTTTTATAGACACCCATTTAGTTGATGCTATTGGATAACCAGTTGCCTGAATGATTGCTATGTTGTAGTTCATTGGGTAACTGGTTACCCAAGCTGTGTAACTGTGTTTTGTTTAGCTGTGTAATAAAATTTTCTTGCTTGTTATAATTTATTGTTTTCTTTATATATTATCTTATAAGCATATATTTTTTTATTATGCAGCATATTGATGTGATGATGTCTTACATGAGGAGAAAAGTTAAATTGGGTAAAGGTTTGAAAATGAGAGTATCTACCACTGACAATTGTTTTGACCAAAACATAGTTTTTATGTGTGAAGATTAAAAAAAAAGGTAGTGGTGCATTTAAAGTAGATGACAGTTGTGTTGCTTTGAAGATAATGAATGGGCAATCCATGTTATGTGCAACTCATTGGAGTTTGCTTGGTGATGTCGTTATGTTTATTAATGTGAAGGCTCTTAAGCATTGGATTGTGTTGCACTTTGATAAACAGCACAAATCACTTAAGGTGTATAATTCAATGTCTAGTGCAAAACATGAAAACCAAACTTTACCTGACATTGAAGCATTTGTTGTTTTGATTCCTATCCTATTGAATAATATTGGTTTTCATTATCATTAAGATATAAATATTTATGTTAGTCCTTATGATGTGACAGAGAATGATGTTTTGAAGTTGACCATTGCTAGAGCATTCCTCAATTGGATAGTTAGTTTGTTTGTTTGATTTTTTTTTTTTTTTATTATTTGTTTTATTTTGTTATATGTTCTTAGTTGTTCTTTTTTGTTTTGTTTCCACTGTGCAGTGATTGTGGGGTATTTTCTACTTATTTTGCTGAGAAAATAATACTTAGGAAAGAAAATGAGATGCCTAAACATATTGATGTTCGTCTCATTCGCGAAGGCATTGTTGTTAGCTTGTTCTTTCATGGAACGAAGAAAGAACTTGAGGGCTACATAACTAGCAATGAGTTCAATGAAAGGCTTTTGGAGAGGAGGCATAAGAGGATGAAGATTGATGCATAGGCTTTTTAATGATGTTATGTTTCTTTTGTTTTTTATTTTGCTATAACAGTTGTTAAATGATGGGACAGTTTCTAGTTTTACAATTACCTATTTTAAATTTTTGCATATGTAAGACATTTGGATTCTTAAAGTCATTATATATATAAGTATCAGTATAGTCTTTTGTTAGTTCATTTGTTATTTTATTTAAAAATATTTGATCCTTATTTTTTAAATTCAATTATTAATATTTATCGTATATAACACTTTAAAGCAGGTTGCTAGTTTTTTATTTGTTTTTGTTTTTTTCCTTTTGTTTTATGGAATTATCCGAGGGTAACCAATTCCCAGATGCTAGATGGGTTGTTTAGCTAATTTTCTAGGTGTAGTTGGGGGCAAGAATTATTTTGAGGGCAACTAGGTACCCAAGCTTATTCTTTGCTAATATACAAAGGATAATTGGTTCCTTAAGTGTTTTTTAGAGTCTTGGCCCCTAAGTCTGTTGTTTTTTTTTTAATTCAATTATTAATATATATTGTATATAACACCTTAAAGCATGTAGCTAGTTTATATATATTTTTTCATTTGTTTTATGAAATTATTTGAGGGTAACTAGTTCCCATATTGGTTGTTTAACTAATTTTCCAGGTATATTTAGGTGGAAGAATTATTTTGAGGGCAACCAGATACCTAGACTGTTTCTTTGCTAATATACTAAGGGTAACTAGTTACTTAAGTGTTTTTTTAGATTTTTTTCCCTCAATGTTTGTTGTTTTTTTAATTCAATTATTAATATATATTATATATAACACTTTAAAGCAGGTAACTAGTTTTCTAAAAAAAAGTTTTCTTTGTTTTATGGAATTATTTGAGGGTAACCAATTCCCAAATAAGTTGTTTAACTAATTTTCTAGGTGTAACTGGGGGCAAGAATTATTTTGAGGGTAACCAGATACCCAAATATACCGAGGGTAACTGGTTACTTAAGTGTTTTTTTTATATTTTTTCCCTCTAGGTTTGCATTATTAAAGTAAATTAACCAGTTTATTAAGTTAATATTATATTTCAAGAATGGCTTTAAATACAGTAGATATATGTCAACAAAAAATGTGGTTATTTCAATTTTTATCATGCTCATGTGTATGTTTTGCTTTTTTTTTTTTTTGGATTTTCTAAAGCAAAGTAACTTTGAAATTATATATATGAGAGTTTGTGTGGGTTATTTGGCTTGTATTGTTATATCAGGGTAACCAGTTTCCCTATATCGTTGTTTTGCTGATATTTTTTAGGTAACTGGTTACCTTCATGCTTGTTTCCTTTTCATGTTTTCGGTAACCAGTTACTTCCTTTGCTGACATATTTATGTTGATGGTGATATTGATAAATAAGAAGTAAACAAACTAAAGAAATTAGTTTAAAAGGAATTTATAAGTTTGTGTAATCAATCAATGTGTTTAAATTTGAAAAAGACTTATTAAAATACTCAATAACAATTGATGAATATGAAAATCACTTCTTTAATGAATAAAGCTATGATAAGTTTGTTTTACTGTAAAATATGAAGCTACGTCTTTTACTTTTTCTGCTTGTTTGGCTTCTTAATTGGAGTATTTCTGGTTGCCCACATTTTCCACGTGTGATTATTACTTTTGGTTCCCTTCTTGATCTTATTATTTTCTTTATTGGTCTTCATACAGGGATTGTTGCCTTTAGAGGCAGCATGATTATGTCTAAGTTTTGTGTGAGATTCTATTCATATTTATGAGGCAAATGATGAGCATTTTATTGATTCTTGAACTATAGTGACACACAATGATAAGTCTGTTATTTTTTCAGGAACTTTTTTCTTTATTTCCATGTAGAAAAACACTGAATTGTCTGATTCAATCTTCATTGGTGGTGTTCCTTTGGCTACTTGATAGTAAACTTCAATGCTTGCTTTTGTTTCCTTTATCTACTGTTTTACCAAATTCACCAAGTTGTCAAGAGAACAATTTGGTGGAATCAATATTCCAGTCATTGTGTACCTTTCATACTCGTTTTTTTCATTCCACTTGCCTCAAAATTGAACCAAATAAGTAGTATTTTCCATACCTGTAATATTTTGTAAATTTTTAAGTAGTTAATTGGGTGTAACTGGTGAAGGAGTCTGCAATTACATACGTCACTGAAAAACTTAATTGGAAAAAATGACAATTTTTCAAGGTAACTGGTTACTTTGTTGTTACTGAATGTTTTGACAATTAGAATTCAGACCAATATCAAATGTTTTTTTATCGCAAAGACAAAGTTGAATCTAAAATAAGCATAGTTCTTGTTTTTTGTATATTTTTGGTCAATCAATGTAACCATATTAGTAGGTTTAATTATTTTTTTCAAATTTCAAGTTAATTATTATTTTTTTTTTTTAAAATAGACATCATGAACTTCATGATTATCATTATAATCTGTAAAATAGCTATGTGAAAAATATGAAATCAATGGTTTTATATTATGTAGAAGAATTAGGAATTTAATAGATTTTAAGTTGAAGAAAATGAGATTAAAATAGTATTTGACAGAGCAAGATTTTACAATGTTTTCTTGGATGCTTTGGACGATGGAGAATGACGTTGCCGGAGATGGACGTCGCTGGAGAAGCAGATCCAACTTTAGAAAGGCGATTGTTTCAGGTGGCTGGAGGTTCGGGTTTGTGGCTGGAGTTGATTTTGATTGGATCTTGAGGATCTCTTCAAGGAGTTGCCGGAGGTGAATTGTGTTGCCAGAGATGGGTGTTCTTGCTGAAAAAAAAAAATTATGTTGGGAATGTTTTTGATCGAGTCAAAATTTCAGCATTGTAGTATTTGCAACTTTAATTACAATACTACCATCCTTAATGGCTAGTTTGTTTGTTTATTTATTTTTTTAATATGGGAGAACTTTTCCCATATTCTGATATTTTTTAGTTAAATTTTTCCATATAAAGTAAGTAAAGTTTAATTAACATATTTTTGCACATTGATAGCTAAAAAGCCATATTTATGAAAAATCCCCATATATATATATGTGTGTATCATTATGTGATTATGTAACTTATATTATAATATGACTTGATATGTATGTTTAGGTGTATTAAATATGCATGTGGACACAGTTCTGATTAAAATGGCAATTTTCGTAATTTGGCATGTTACGGGTATATTTGATATATGTGTGAGATTACATCATTATGTGGATATATTTGGATTATTCGGCACGAGACGATCCTAGTGAGCAAACTAGTGGTTTAGTCATAACGGGGTCAAATACCGAGCTCGGGTTGAGCCTATGGGTAATTTGGTACATTATCGGGATCGGGTAATGGATAAATTATTTGGTAATTATTTGAAGATATTGGAAGTAATGAGAATTATAAGGCGTTGATTGTGATTAACGGGGTATGTGGCAAATGACAAAATTGCCCTTGAATGGTTTTGAGTGAGTGATTTGGCATAAGGGCAATTAGGTTTTTTGGTGCCAAAAGTAGTGACTTAGTCACTCTTTCCCTTGGATGAAGGAAACCTCAAAACAAGGTTTATCAAACAAAGCAGCTTTCTCTTTCTCTCTCTTGATTATTCTCTTCCTTTCTCTCTAAGATTGGTGTTTGATTTTTGAGAAAGAACTAAATGAATTCAAGGCTTGGGAATTGAAAGCTTGAGGTCTAGGACTGATTTTCCGCAGATAGGGATTAGATTCATAGCTAAGGTAAGTTATAAACTCTCTTTTCGTTTGAATTATGTTTTGGTTTTTGGTTGTTCTTGAGCTTCAAAGCTCAAGTATGGATTTTTGTGTTCTGATGGGTTATAGATCAAGTTAAGGGAGGGTTTTGATGATGTTGGTGTATTGATGATGTTTTGAGGTTAAATTGTACGTTTGGATGGTGTTTAGATGAGGTTTTGGTGACTTAAACTCGAGGGAAAACCAGAGAAATTCTGGGCTGTGGGGATGGCGCCCTAGCGTTGTCCTTGGCGCCCCAGCGCTAGGAAGAGGAAGTCAAATGGTGGCTCTCTGACTTGGGTAGCACCCCAGCGCTATCCTTGGCGCCCCAACGCTATACCTATTTCAGCAAAGCCCATTTTTAGGGCTTGGGAGGACTTTGGGGGCTTAGGGGATGGTTCCACCACCCCGTTGGGTGGGATTGGAAGTCCTAAGAGCTCGAGAGTGATTCAAGAGTTTTTTTTTTTAAGGATTGAATCTTATGAGATTATTATTTATGGTTATGACTAGGTTACCACCAGGGATCGGGACATGATCGTGCTCAATGGTCGTTCATATTTAACTTGTGCTCGGACCAAAGGTAAGAAAATGCTCCCAGTATGTGATACGTGTGATTATGGCTTGGCCCGAATTATTGAATAGGAATATGAATAGGGCATGAACGTCTTAGAATGTTCATGATTATGATTATGCTTGTGATTCCCGCTCCAAGGCTGGTTATATAGAGGATAGGGCAACGGGCCTCGGGGTGACTGATTAGTCCCATATCCTAGGGCTGGGCCCCAGTCTTGACTTATGAGTCCAGAACGACATTATCACGTTGAGTGTTGGTTGAAAAGCATTGACTTATGAGTCCAGGACGACATTAGCACGCTGAGTGCTGGTTGAAAAGCATTGACTTATGAGTCAAGGACGGCCATAGCGTCGAGCGCTGGTCGAAAAGCATTGACTTATAAGTCAATGGCGCGCTGAGAGCTGGTCGATATGGTTTTGCCTAATCAAGAGCGTGACATACGCTTGACCGACCTATTGGCCGTGGAATACTAGGGCGTCAGGTACGCTGGGCCAGCTCCAAGGCTGGTTATACAAAGGATAGGGCAAAGGGCCTCGGGTTGACTCATTAGTCCCATATCCTAGGGCGCTGAGCCCCAATATGATTTATTAATCATGTATTAGGGCCCTGTGCCACAGTATGATTTATTAATCATGTATTTTGGGCATTAGGCCCTGGTATGCTTTATTGATCATGTATCTTGGGCTACTGGCCCCATATGATGTTGTAGTCATTTATATGAATGGTATGCATACATGAGTAGGGTTATTACTACTATACATGCTTATTATGATTTAGTAACATGTTATTAACTACTTATGAACATGTTTAAGTTTTATTGCTGAGCCTCGGCTCACGGGTGCTATATGGTTGAGGTAAGGGGAAAAGAAAGCTGGACCATCCTTGAGTTTGAGAACTTAGGTGACGATATGTACATATGCGGCTGCTCAACCACCACTGCAGAGGTTTTAATGAGGAACTAGAGTCAAACCCTATTTTGCCGCGTAGGTCGGTTGATTGTAACTTTTTCCATTGTAAATAACATTTTTAAATGTATTTTGGGATCCTATGTATAAAGTAAACGTTTTAGTAAAGAATTTTTACCTTTGACCAAATTTTCTAACCCTAAACCTTTAGTCACGTTTAGTTATACACAGTTATGGCCAAATGTCTCGTTTAGTGAGTTTAACACTATTTAAAATACACAGTGTAATGGTTCCTGAGTAGTAGGGCGTTACACTTGTGTTTACAATAATACTCACTTGGTACCTTGTATTTTGAAGTCGTACATATTTGATATCTTGTATTTTAAAATCGTACATATTTGGTTCCCTAAACTCAAATTTAATTAATAAAATTTTACCAATTTAATCAAACTACTCTCAATTATATGAGTTCTAAATTCATATTTAATTACTTAATTAAATATAACTCGTGGCAGTTTAGTCATATTGACAAAAAAATATTTATCAAATCTAAGTTAAGAGTACCAAGTGCGATTTTAAAATACAAATTATCATATGAGCATTATTGGAAAAAGAGACTACTAAAGCGATATTTTGCAAAAATACAAAATACAAAATACAAAGGTGTTGTTTGGTAATACTTAAAAAAAAAGTTTTTATTTAATTAATTAAAAATTTGAAAATTAAATATAAAATGTGTTTGGTAACTTTATTTTTATTTATTATTTTTTAAAATTTTAATTAAAATTTATTAAATTTTGAAAATAGAATTTTTTCACTTTCAAAATTTTTTTAAAAAATTTTCAATTTTTTTTTCTTTTTCTTCTCTTCTTCAAATTAACACCTTATATTGTTAAACAAAAAATAAAAATAAAAATTATCAAACGTGTTTATTATTTTTTATTTTTAAAAATAAAAAACAAAAATAATTACCAAATATATTTTTATTTTTTAAAAATAAAGAAACAAAAATAAAATTATATTTCTATTTTTGACAAATTTTTTACCCATCGGGTCCAAAATGGGTGAATTCCCAAATTTATATAACTCTTTCTATTTTGTACACGTTTTAACTATGATTTACTATATTAGGAGATTGCAAGAAAGTCAAGTTGGAGAGATTTGGTTAGATTTTTGTGATGTTTAGGAGGCTGAGGCATAGTAAAGTAGCCGACCAAGGTTACTTGTACAAGTAGTTTAGAATCTTTTTATCTTTGTTTGTAATTATGATGAGATAGAGAATAAATGAGAAGTCTGATCATTATCTGGATCTGGGGTTTGTAGACTCATGCACGACAATCTCCCCAAGTAGGTAACTAGTTAGATAGACTTAATTAGTTGTAGTAAATTAATGGAGCAAAAAAAAAGAAATATTGGAAACCTCAGCCATATATATTATATAGCGTAGATTGCTGACTTTTTATTTCTTTTGTGTACGTACTTGGCTTTGCTGCCTATATAGTCTTTGACCATTACTCCTTTTCCCACTCGATCAATCTCATGAATTTTAAAAATATCACATGAACAAATAAACTCTTCTTAATTGTTTATCTCTTTTCTGTTGTTTGAGTTTTGTTGTTGATTATTGCCTTGTGAGTAATCATATGTGCACGTAAAATCAGAAATAATGAGTTGTACAACAAATGAACAACTTTTAAAGTTGTTCATTAGAGACCCATCTTTTATTACATTTCCAGAAGATTAATAGATTATCATATTTTTATTTATTTTGTCTTAATTAATATTTTTGGGGTAATCGAATGGCATAAAAGCCTATTAACAAATTGGGTAGTGCACCCCTTCTCTCGTTTTTTAGCCGGTAAATATTTTCAGCGAATTTTTTTTTATAGTTGTGTATATTGTAACTATTTATAGCATTTTGTAAATTTTTAAAAAATTCGAAATAATTTATAGTGCCGAAATAATTTTCAGATAAGCTACTTTCCACGCGCATAAAAAAAACAGTCACGCGTTCAACAAACTATTTTAACCTTATTTTTGGCAGTGTAATATTCATAATTTCCTAAAAATTTGCAGAATATTCTAAATAACTACAATTTACACGACCATAAAAAAATTTGTGCCGAAAATACTTCCCAAGCCAAAAACTAAAGAAGGCTGCACCAGTGTGTCCCTTTTTTGTAGGGTGCATTCAAGATTTTCCATAACAAATTTACCACAAGATTTAATTATAAAGTCTCGAAACACTGGAAATAGAGCATGCATGACTGCAGAAGCAAGGCAAACTATATCTATAATTAAAACTTGTTTCATTTTACTAATGGTTTAGTCCTTTAATTTTGAATTATTTGTGTTTTCATTTTTGTTGATCAAATAATTAATTATGAGAATGTTTGTAACCTAATAGTATAATACCTAAAAGATTTACAATCAAATTCAAATATAACTATATTTGCATGCCATGGCGTAGACTAATAAAAAAATAGGAAAGTTTATACATAGCATTGTAAATTTAAAAAAAATTAAAAATATGAAATTTTACAAAAATTATAAAAATACGGATAACAATTTGTAACAATTTTGTAATCGTCTGTTGCAATTTTCTATTTAGTCTCACTACTACAAAGACACAATTTTAGGACTCCCCTAAATGCGAGTCCTAAAAACAACTCCTGGATTTTTTACCTAAAAACTATGTATGTCCTAAAAGTTTGAATTTTGTTTTAACAAACATCTCCTGGACTTTTTAGGACTCGCTATGTGTGTCCTAAAAGTTAAATTTTTTTTTTTAACAAACACCTCCTGGACTTTTTAGGACACTCATTGCGAGTCCCTTAAGAATTTTTTAGAACACGCAGTGCAAGCCTTAAAAACTTATGTGTGTCCTAAAAGTTTGAATTTTAAAAAAAATCACAAATTCCCTTCAATCCCTCAAATCACTCAATAGTATAAAAAAACACAAAAATAACTCAAATCACACACTCTCTCTCCTCGGTTCTCTCTCTCTCCGAAGCTCCCTCTTTCTCTCTCTCTAACTCGTCTCTGCCATGGCCAAACGGCCGCCTTGCCGTCACCGACGAATGCCACGCGCCGCCCCCTGAAACCTCTAACCCTCGGAGCTCAACCCCTCACGCGCCACCTAAGACCCTCAAAGTGCTCGTCGAAGTTTATGCGATTTTGAGTTTTCCCAAACTTTCCGACCACTTTCCTGCCACCACCACCACCATATTCCTTGCATCTTGGGCTTCAAAACCCACTAAAAAATTAGACCCAATGGCCACTGTAGAGTGGTGGCACCACCACTTACTCTGGCCATTCTTTTAGGGCTCGCAATGTGAGTTCTAAAAAATCTCAGTTTTTAAGCCTCTCATATAGAGGACTTGCGCCCCGCGAGTCCTTAAAACATTTTTAGGGCTCACTAAAGTCTTTTTTGTAGTGGTGTATGTAAATATTGTTTACAAAATATATGTATTGTTACAAATTTATAAACTTTATTTAAAAAAAAATTCCGTATTTACAATTATGCTTCCTATATTTTAGTAATGTTTTTTTACATATTCTGTATTTTTAGTCTTTTTTTTTTAAATCTTAGGTGAATGAGTGAATTTCCCATGTGACTTGAATTCTATTATACCTATGGTGATAGCTCTACACAATAATGAGTGAAGAACAAAGGGCAATTTTTACTTATATACAACAAAAGTAAAAAAAATATTGTAATAACATCACTTAAACTATTTTAAAAAATATATACAATCTGTATCATTTTAATAAATAAAATTATGAAAATACAATCCCTTAACTTCAGCCACTTTCCTTATATGTTTTAGTTTCAAAATTTGTAACTTCCCATAAATAAAATACATACACATAAACGTAATATTTCATCTAAATGAACATATCTATCAATTAATATATAATATACAAATAAAATCAAACAATTAATATATGATTTACCCAAATATGGGAAATAAATAATCATAAAATATTAGCCGGCACCATTTTCAATTTTTTTGAATATATATCTTCAACAAATCTGCATTTGTTCACAATGTGATGAGCAACATTAAGAAAAAATGTTGGTTGAAAGAAAAATAAATATGTGTATAATTTGATATAGGAATTATGGGTATTGATCTAAAGTACACTTCTTAGAAGAATGATGCAATATCCACTTTTGAAGCTGCCATTTTGAGACACAATTTTTTTCGGCAAGGTAAGCTTTTCACATGATTTATATCTCACTTTTGTTTTAAATTATATATAAATATGTTTGATTTAACATTGTAATGTGCCTAACATATGTTTAAGTACTTTTATATTAGTGATGGACCCAAAACGGGTATGTTTTAAATATTTATACTCGCAAGCGCACGAATCGTATATGGAATATAATGTTCGTGTAAGCACGATATCGAACCCAAATAAGTTGTCTAAAATCGAAAAGAAAACTATTTTAAACCAAAATTAATAAATTCTAACCTAGTTCCAAAGATTGATGAGAATTTGTAACAATAAAAATAGAATAAAAGATAATAATAAAGAAATTAAAGACAATATATATAATATAAATTAATAATAGAAATGAAGATGGTAAAATAAGATTATTAAGGATTAGAATCCACAAAATATAAGTTCAATAATATTTATAAGTACATTGATTCCCAAGTTTTAGTGATAGTTAAAATAAATCAAACTATCATTTTCTAAATAGATTTATAATTTTAAGCACAAATTATTTCTAAAAAGATAGGATTTTTCGTCACTTTTCAAAATTATAATTTCAAAGCATTTAGTGTAAATCAATCTAATGAAATAACAAATAAATCAATGAACATTATTTATAAGGCAAAACATAATATTTTTGTTCTAAGCATGGATGTGTACAATTTAATGACACATCTTACACAAAGAATATTATGGTTTTGCACTAATAAAGAACAAAGTGTAAATATGTGCTAACAATCCAAAATACATGATATTTAAGATGAAAGAAGATATTTGAAGAAGAAAATTCCATGAACTTTGTTACATAAAATGGGAAATCAACATACAAAATAAATACTATCTAGTTACAAATTGTTTCATCATCACCTTAATAATCTTAAAAAGATTAGAAACACATAACTAGAATAGCAAATACAAACTAAAAATTACAAACATAAATAGGAAAATTTGGAGGATGAACCCCCAAATTTTTCCTCTAAAAATACATAGAAAATAATCAAAAAGAAGAAGAAGATGAAGAGAATAGAGAGGTTTTGAAATGTGTAGAGTTTTTGGTATGGTAACCTCTCTCCCAAAGTGGACACCCCAAATCCCTTATTTATAGCCAAAATGAGTAAATTAAAATAATCAATTTAAATTAATTAAATTGATTAAATTAATTAACTTAATAATAATATGGAAAATATGGGTAAATTATAAGGTGTAATAATGATGTTTTTGGGTAAAATGTGTAGAAAGTGGGGTAAAAAGTGGTATTTTGAGACAAATGGACAATTTGGTTTGTTGGGCTCAAAAATGGGAAAAAGAGGTTGCTTTGTGGCAGGGAAGCAGGCTGGGAGTTCGGCTGGGCGTGTGGTGCCATGCGGGCCAAAGGTGGCTAGCTGCTGCAATTTGGCAGAGGAGAAGGCAGGCCCACGGTTGGGCTTGCAGGTGTCTTCGGCCCAAATGGGCTGGTGGAAGCATTCGACTGGAGATAGCTTGAGGCAGCTGGTGGTGGTCTTGTGGAGTGCTAGGCTGCTGACAGCTGGCGATCTTGTGAGGCAGGGGACTAGGTGTTGAAGCAGGGTGGCTGCACGGGAAAGAAGTGCAGGAGGCGTTGGGCCCAAATGAGTTGAGGCAGCATTTGGCTGGGCCAAGGAGGCTTGGGCACTTGGAAAAATGCCACTTCCCTTGCTTTTCCTTACTTTTTTCAGCTTTCTATTCTTTTTTCTAAGCACAAAAATACACCAAATTCCCTAACAAAATAAACATAAAATAAATCATAATAAAATATTTTCATTATAAAATAAATCAACTTAATTCTTTGAAAATATTAATTATAACTTAATTTATATTTAACATTTAAGCTTAATAATACCACATTTTTTTTATCTCAAATTAAACAACAATAATTCAAATAATTAACTATAACATTTTACAACAAAATAACTATAAAAACACACAAAATTATATAAAGTCAAAATAAGACTAATAAATTCAAAATTACTTAAAAACTTAATAAATTATTTAAAAACTCAAGAATTAGGCAACAATTAGCACATAAAAAGTGGTGAAATAACTCTATTTTGTAGAGTTATCAATTAGAATCGACTATGTTTAAAACTGAAAAATTTGAATAATAATGGGTACAATCAACATATTTAGATATAATTATCAATTTAATTCGTTCTAAAAAATAAACTGATATATTTATTTTGTAAGATGTTCACATGAACAAATAATTATGTTATGTTGCATTGTTAGGAATAATTAGATGAACTTAAATAACGATATAAACAAAACACAAAAGAAAATAAATTATGATGTATAAAGAAAATAAACAATGCTATTATAAATCTAAACATAAAATTATAAAACATAAAAGGACTCTTTGAACAAATAATTAACAAAAACATTTACTTTTATAAAATTATAACCTAATAGTGTTATGTTTTTTTTTTTTTTATTTAGAGATATTTAAAAAAAAAAAGAATATGTGAAATTAAAACACATCTGTGTAAATTAAAACATTTTGTTTATTTTCAATGTCATGAGGAAAACAAATAAAAACGGTTAGTAAATCAAGGGTTATTATCTAACATATAGGTTACTGTTTATTTTTTGAAAACATGATACATAAATATGACAACAATGTATATAAATCTTATAAAGAAAAAAAATAAACAATTCTTTTGTAAATCTTAACACAAAATTATTTTATATAAAAGAAATCTTTGAACAAAAAAAAAATTATACAACTATAAACTGCTATTGTTATGTATTCTATTTTATTTATTTATTTAAATAAAGAAAACAAAGAAAAACAAAAACTAGTTGTTCAAAAACTAAAAAAAAACAAACCTAATAAAAAATTTGAAGAAAAGTTTATGGTGTTTAATTTAAAAAATAAATAAAAGCTATAAAAAAAACAAACCTTTATCAATGGGGATTCAGGGATTTGGTCGAAATCAGACATCGAGTCTTGAACAAGCTCCGCCTCATCAACAATTTTCATCTTCTTGTTAGTTCTATGTTTAACAGAGGGGGACGATCTAGTTTTCTTCTTCTTATGAGAAGCATGCATCTTCACACTTGGCGGTGAATCTCTTTCATTGTCGGACTCGACGTTTTTAGACTCATCATCCATCTGTTCTTCCTTCTCTGGCGACTCAATGGAGAGAGTATCACCGGCGCTCCTCGTTGAGACCATCAGATTGGATGATGAAAAATAAAAATGGGTTTGGGTGTATGGGTTTACGGTTGGGAATGAAAAGAGGAGGAGGTTTGGGGTTTTGATTTTGAAATGAGAAAAGAGCTTTGTTTGGGAAAATGTAAATGGCAGTTGTTTTATGTGATGTGTTCATAAAACTTTTTGAATAAAAACAAAAAGAGAAAAAAAATTTAAAAGGTAAGTTCTAAATGGATAACCTAATATCATGCAAATCAATGAATTAGATAATATTAGAATAAGAATTAATAGAGACAATTATTGTAATTAAATTGAGAAATGGGTTAAGATTTGTATATATAAATGAAAATATGTTGATTGGTATTAATATAGTAATTAAAAAAATATATTGTAATGAATTGTGTAAAAATTCCAAGAACAAATATCATAATTGATTGGATTTATGAGTCTTATTTTTTATGGGCCTCAGCCCATATGACTTGTTAAAGAGCATTTTATGGGCTTCACTTTTTTGGATTTAGTTTTTTGTTCCAACTTGTTTTGTGTTGTAGATTTCCAACATATATAAAGCAGTATTATGCCTTAGAAATTTTTCTACTTCCAGTTGTTGAGTAACACTCCATCCTAATTCTCACTACTCACTTATCTTTATCAACACAATTGTATTTTCTTATAGAGATGGATAAGATATTTACAGAGTAAATTTACATATCTCATTATTCTTTGGAACAGTTACACTCACCTCTCAACTTACCTGCAAAGAACAACCTCTCGTAGTCCTAAGCACAATGAGATACCTTCTATGGAAAAAAAAATAAAGAAAAAAAAAGTTTATATTTTTTTGCACAGTGTATTTTGTTTCATTATTTGTATGAATCCTGTGTTTTGATAAAAAGTACTGATATGTGCACCCAAAATATATACCAAAACATTACACATAGTGATATGACAATTTAGTATAGCCAATCACATTTATTAAAACTGAGACCCACTATTTTAAAAAGCAATGACATGTCACTGTGTGTAATGTTTGAGTGCATATTTTGGGTGCACATATCATTACTCTTTGATTACTTTTTGGACCTTATGTTTTGTAAAATGGTTCAAGTAGAACCCTAAAGTCAATTTTGATCAAAGTTTTATCAACTTAAATCATAAATAATTCACAAAACTAACAATTCAGAACAAAAATAAAATTATTCTGCTTAAAAGTTGTGTTGTTATATTCAATTTTTTATTCATCAAAATTAAGTTTAAGAGTCTATTTGAACAATTTTACAAAATATAGGGTCCAAAAATAATTTTTTTAAAACACAAAGTCCAAATAAGTAATCGGAAAAAATACAAGATCAAAAAATGTATATTAAAAAAAATAAAGACAAAAATATATTAATGGAATCCATTTGAGTATTATGTTAAATAGAAGATATCCTACTCAATTTCCTAATCAATAATTGCTTCAAATTGCATCTTCTAGTCATTAATTTCTTAGCTCTCCATGTATTGTACATAATTAATAATTTAGATACACAAAATTTGCATGTGGCATATATAATTTATAAGGACACATTTTTTTTTAGGTGAAATTGTATTATATATAATTATGATTAATTAGAATAAATATCACATTGATAAGTATAATTTTATGTGTGTAGCACAATTTTAGATTGGAATGATATTACATATTAGTCCAATTTTTTGTCACAATGATCAATATAATTGTTTTATTTGTTTTTTGTTAATCAACAACCATTTGGTTTTTTTTTTTAAAAAAAAAACATTGAGCATAGCAAGTAAAATCATCCATTTGATCTTATTCTTAAAGCTAACTCTTAACAGAAAAAATGTCTTAACTAGTCTAAAGATATGTCAATTGTCAACTATTTCTAAGTATTATCAGTTTTATATTTGGCCTCAATTTTTTTCTCCCCAGACTATTTACTTTGGAACAATTCCATTTTAAAAGATAGAAAATAAAAAATATATAAATAAATAAAAATTAATAAAACATCCTACAAAATATCTTAGATCCAATTTATAAGATCAAATAAGTAACCTTGTCGGTTAAGTGTTATCATCAAGGCTTGTTGAACTGAAAAGAAGCTTAACATGATATAAGTGCATCAAAACTGACAAATAAGAAAGCCAGTAGTAAGGTAGAAGAATGAAGTTGGGCTATTGTTTCATATACAATCATTAAATTAAGATGATAAAATATTATTTTGGTTCTTATGTTTTTTTCTGTCTCCGTCCCATTTAATATTCGGGTTAGAAAATGACCACCATTCCCCTTTTAGGCAAGGAATTAGAGGTGGGAACGTGCGGGGCTCCATTCCCGTAAGAATAATTTATCAATAAAATAGAAACATTAATTTAATATGCAGATTTAAACAAAAAAACAAAACAAAAAGTGGAACAATGGGGAGTAGTTGAATTCATTTAGAGAGATACATAATATATTACTACCGAATTTTGATCAAATGACAATGGCAACATATAATAACTGCTTTATTATTTTGTATTTTTTGTAGCACTCCTAACTGCTTTATTGTTTGCATTGGGACAATTCCATTTCAAAAGATAGAAAATAAAAATATATATTAATAAATAAAACCAACTACAAAATCTGTTAGATGCAATTTGTAAAATCAAACAAGAAACCTTGTAAGTGAAGGGATATCAAGACTTGTTGAACTGAAAAGGAGCTAACATGATCATGATAATGATACAAGTGCATGAGTCCTCACAAATAGAAAAACAAGAAATAAGGAAGAAGAATGAAGCTGGTTATTGTTTCACATACAATTGTAAATTAAAATTAATGGAGACAATGAAGAACATGGATAACAGGAATAGCTGAGATTCAAATTCAAATAACCAAAATGACAAAGAGAATAAGGTTGAGCCAGCACATACAACCCAGCTTTGACAACGTAGGCAATTCAAGGAACCTGGTCAAGATTACAACTTGTCAAATTTAAACAATGATATTTCACAACAGATTTCAAAGTACAGATTAGACCAAATACAAATGATGAGTGGGTATACCTTTATTATGTGGAGATGCCTTAAACGACAAAACGTTCAATTGGCTGAATAGATTGAAATCTTGAGCAGCAAAATCACAGATTAAATCAGAAAATGCAGTCTTAATAATAAAAAATAATATATTATATATATATGGAAGGAAGATTATTACTCAAAATGTAAGTTGGCAATATCTCATCTGTAGTTCACCAACCTATTACATTTGCATCATTACATTTGCATCAAAACAGGGGAGAAAGGCATCTCGAGTGGTCTCATCCTCCCATTCTAACTCATTCCACCAAGATTCATATCCTATAATCTTCAAATCGGGTCGCATTTTAGTCACAGTAGAACCCACTGGAAGCTTCTTCAGCTCTTCACAATTACGTACATAGAATTCCTTTAGACAAGGAAAGGGCAGAGGTTTTGGGTAGATATTCTTTAATTTCCGTAAGTATACCAATGTTAGAGATTCAAGTTTAAGAAAAGGTTGTAAACATTTCACCTCCTCTGGAGCATCTCCTAGTTTCTCCAATCTTATTATTTCTTCCACTGCAGAGCAGATGCAGACAGTAAGACGCTGCAGATTTGGAGCAAAAGCTAGCCCAGTCAATTCCTTCAAATTATGACAGTAATAAACACGGACTTCACAAAGGCTTAGGAACAAGTCGTTAGTTGAGCATTGAGGAGGACTTGGTACATGGGAAGAACATTCCTCTCTTCTTTTCCATTCCCAATTTAACTCTTCTAACCTTGAACATTTTCTGAGAACAAGTTTCTCTAACCGTTCCATCCTCGAAAGAGTGGATAGATTAAGAAACTGCAAGGTGCTTTCAAAATGGAGTAATAGACTTTGAGTGGAGTTCAGTAGCATTTGGGAGGTCAACAATCTATCAAGGGCAGTGACATATTTTATGGAGACACCCAATGTCATTATGTGTTTCAAACTCTCTAATTCTTGTACTAGTAATTCATTACCCCCACATTCAACTCTATCCTCCACCATCTCTTCAGAACTTGTTCCACACCAAAACATGTGTAACACTTGTAGCCATGAAAAACTTGATATCACTCCTTCTGGAATTACATTAAGATCATCTAAAGAATCTAAGTTCAAGTATTTCATCATTTTCAAGTTCTTCAACTCTCCTGGCAACTCTTTTATGCTTGTAGATGCTAGATTGAGGTATTGCAATGAGACTAATTTTGATATCTCCTTTGGCAAACGAGTCAATGATTCATTTTCTGACAAATCCAAAACTGTTAATTTAGGTATAAACTTAAAAAAACTGCCCCTAACTTGACGCAATTTGTTTTCCTGAAGAAATAAAGTTGAGAGGTTAGGACATGACGGACTTCCTGAGAGACTCTCAATGCGGTTTTTCATCAAAGAGATCCTTTCAACCTCAGTCCATCTTTCAATCATTGGTTCTTTCAACTCAACATTTGTTTTCACCAAAAAAGTGTGATCTGCCTTTTCACACCCACAAGCTATCCATAAAGCCATGTCCCGGATCACATCATGCATCTTTACACGTGTTTCATTGACCTCTTCTAATAAGCACGCATAAAGAAGAGAGCCAATGATGGTATATCCTTGGCCTTGCAAACTCTCAAAATCAGAACATTCATCTAGAAGCCCCTCACACATCCATTTATATATCAAATCATCTCTAACGATTCCCCAATCTTCTGGAAACAATGCACAATACAGAAAACAAGATCTAACTTTCTCACTAGATAAATTGTCGTAACTGAACTTTAAAAGAGGAAATACCTTATCTCCCATGCCAGAAAAACTCGAGGCTGAGTTCTTTAAGATCTGAATTGCATAATTCCACTCTTGAGGTGTTCTCTTGCAAGCCATGGCTCGACCTATAGTTGTTAGTGCCAGAGGTAAACCACCACACTCTTTCGCAACTTGTTTGGCTAAATGAAGAATATCTGGGTGGACACTGAGGGCCTCTTTGCCAACTTTTTCCTGAAATAACTTCCATGATTCTTCCCATGACAAGCACTTCACTTCAACTTGTTTATCAACTGACATGCTACTACAAACTTCCATAGAACGAGTTGTGAATACGAGCTTGGAACCATTTTGTCTGTTAGGCGAAGGAATCCCAACTTCAACAAGATCAATTCTCTCCCATATGTCATCCAACAACAAAATAAATTTCTTCTTCTTCAAGACATTGAAAATGTCTTTAGATTTTTGTTGACATGTTTTTTTCTTCCATGTATCTTCCCCGCAAGAAAGCCTAATTTCTTCTCTAATACTATTTTGTATCTTCTCAATAGTATGATCTTTAGATACCACTACCCATATAACATGATACTCATTTTGAGAATTGAGGAAATTGTTGTTGATCTTTCTCAAAAGGGTGGTTTTGCCCACTCCTCCCATTCCATACAACCCCATAATTCTCACATCTTCTTCGTTGAGTTTTGTCCACACAAGATCAAAAATTGGTTCCATTCCCACTGTCGGCTCATCTGGCACTTCAACCACAAGAGCTATTGGTCCCCTTTCAGCCACCACCTCAAATACCCCTTCGCCTTTCAGATCAGTCACTTCAGCGAGCTTCCTCAACACCCTTTTCCCATATTTATAGCTGGACTTATAGTTCTTTGAGCAGCAACCCCAAAGGCATAGTCTGTTTCTTTCTTCAGATTCTGTTTGCAGCAGTTCTTGAACTTCATTGTCCAATGCTTCAGCCCTTGAAATCCACCTCTGGACTGTTTCCAGGCACGTCAACTGGTCCTCCTCCTCAGCAATCCTGACTCTTCTCACTAAGCCAATCTTCACATCTGTTAACTCCTCTGAAGCTTTCTTTAGAGCCTTAAGATTTTCTTTAAGATTATGCACGTAAGTGGCTTGTGCAACAGTGGATTGATAGCAATTGGAAAATATGGCATCAAACGGAAGAGAAATTGAGATGCAATTACCCATTGCTCGTTGGAAGATTGGATGAGTTTTGAAACTGAGAAAGAAAGTGATATGATTATGGAGAATAAGGAAGCAAAATGTAGAGAGTGTAAGATAATTTTTGTGTGAAGAGCTGAGAAGGAGGTTTGATGGGATGGTCGACCGTTTACGTAATAAAGTTTTCTCAAAAGAAAAAAAAAATTCAAAATATCAAAAAAAAAAGTTACATAATAATAAAGTGGTGGAAAGATAAGATTTTATATGGTAGGAAAGAAAGTCACAGAGGATCCTATTGGTTTTAGGAACTATTTATATTTTTTAATTTTTAGAAAAGTGTTATTGTTATTTTCTCATAAAATCAAATTAAAATATTAATTTAATATGAAAATTTCAAAAGAAAACAAATGAGTGGGCTTTAAGTCGCTTCGTGCCTCTCGTACTAGCGTTTTCACATGATAAATGAAAATTCAATATATTGCTACGAATGATACATAGTTATCCAAATTTCCCCTTCACTTTAATTACTAAGGGAAAATTCTTGTTGGAATCTATTTAATTAATTTAAATTTGAAATATAAAACATTAATTTAAATCCAGAATATAAATTAATAATCTAAAATTTTTTTTTTACCTAAATTAATAAAACTTAAACTAAAATATATCATAAATGAAAAACAAAAATAAAATTAAAACAAAATTTTGGTTTTAAGCTTATATTCTATTTTTAAACTAGTAAAACTATTTAGTTATTAGAATAAAACTTATTAGTTCAAAGCTTCTATTAATAAATAAAAATGTAAAAAAGAAAGTATTTTGGTCTTATTTGATTTTTTTTTTACCAAAATTAAACTTATGGTACTTTTTTTTTTCCATTTTGCAAAATAAATTTTTTTTTATTGAATTTTTGAAAATTCAAGGTTCATTGTTGTATTTTAACTAAAACTGAGGAGACGAAAATGAAATAAATCCTAAAAAGCAAAAAAAAAAACAAAAATAAGGCCAAATTTAATACTACTTTATTGCTCGACTTCAGATCTTTGATTTTTATTACTATATCTACAAAAAAAAATTATAGATTAGACAAAGGCCTCTTGTTTTCATCCTTAAGCTTATAGGAAAGAAGATAATTAATCTAGATGAAAATTAATTATCTATACCTGCATGTAATGCAATGACTTTTTTTTTTTTATATAAAAAAAATAATTATTATTTCCAATATTTATGTAAAAGCAAATTTAATAATGATGACGAAGAATTGAATCCAGTGACTTCGTTTTAACAGCTTCTATTGCAGATAAAGATTGCTCATTATTAGAGAACCACACTTTTGATTGCATTTTTAGAAGATTATCCTCTTTTATTATTTTGAAGGTAATAAGACGGCATAAAAAGCTAATATTAAATTCTTAATCAACACAATTATCCTTCTTTGTTTTTTTCTGTCACCACTCACTTATATTAAATTCTCAATCAACACAAAATTGTATTTTGTCTTATAGAGATGGATAAGAAAATTACAAATTTAAAGCAAGTTGCATATCTCCTTACTCAGAAGTACTTACCTGCAAAGACAAATCTCTCCTAGTCCCAAGTACATTGAGAAACCGTCTACAGAAAAAAATAAAAAAGGTGAAAATATATTAATGGAATCCATTTGAGTAATTATTTGTAATCAATTAATTGATTCAAATTTCCCAACAATTTTTTTTTTTGAAATGGAAGTTCTTCACTAAACACAAAAGAGATTACATAAAATAGGTATGTCTGCTAATAAATTAGGGGTTTATGCTTTTTTTTAGACTCTGTATTTTGACTCATTACCTGTTTTGACCATGTGTTTTGACAAATTATTTTTTGAACCATATATTTTATAAAATAGTTCAAATAGACTCCTAAATTTGATTTTGATAAAAAAATTTAAAACTAAAATCACAAATAATTTATCAAACTAACAACTCAAAATAAAAATACAGTCATTCTGTCTAAAAACTGTGTTGTTATATTCAATTTTTTGTTCATCAAAATCAAGTTTAATGACATATTTGAATTATTTTACAAAATACAGGTTTCAAAAAATAATTTGTCAAAATATAGAATCCAAATAAATAATAAAGCAAAAAACAGAATAAATTAATAATGTTGGCCACACAATTAGAGAGAAGTATCCCCATTCCAAATGGAAGAGGCTTTGTTAGATAAAGTCATATGTGCTAATCAATGAGCTACACCTTTAGAACTCCTAGGAGAGAAGAAAAAGCACAAAATTCGATCAAGAGATAAGAGGATATATAATATAAATATATATATATTTATATGGGCCTCTTATCAAAATGACTTTTTTTTTTTTTTTAAAATTAATTTACACTTTAGTTTAATTTTAATAATTCTTTATAAAATTGTCTCTCATAATTTAGACAGTTAGTCGAAAAATTCAAACTACCAGTTGAAAAATTTAGACAACGAATTGAATTTTAGACGAAACTCATTTTGTAAAAAATTATCAAAAGTAGGCCAAAGTACAAAATCACTTAAAAAAAAAAGTCATTTTCACCAATTTCTGTGTATATATATTTATATCAATTTTATGATTTTCGATCATGATGACTTTGTAGTGTAATATCAATTTTTGTGTATGAGATAATATTAATAATAATTTGAAAATATATGATGCTAATAAGTACTCTAAATTAATATAATAAAATTTGAAATCTTTATATAAAATAAGAGCTTCTATTAGGGAAATTTGGGTATTTATGCATAGTGTAAGTTCATATATAAATTTTTTTCATAATTTACCAATATTCTAAAATAATGCTACTATTTGCTTGGTTTCTGAAAATACCATTTTCAATTTTTTAACATTCATCTCTCGTCTCTCTCGGATCACCCTTTGATTCTTTGAAGAGTCATGACAGCCACAACAAAATCATCATCACCACCAAATTTATTTGAAAAAACGTCCGCAATTTTGGCATTCTTTTCCCTTTTTTTCTTCTATATTTCTTCTTCTCTCTTAAAGTATTCATGGAGACTAAAATAAAATGTCTTCATGATATAAAACTTAAATCCACTAAAAGTCTTCTTTTCTGTCAAACTTAACAGTTTTTATTTTTGTTTTTTAACCTTTTCTTATTATTATTTTTTGGTTATCGGATGACATTAGTCCGATTTTTTTGCACACTTAAAGTTGTTTAAACCACTTTGATTGAGTAATAGGAGATCCCAGCATCTAAGGGAAGGTTCTAGACATCCTAGGTTTATCATTGATTATTTTATTCATCTAAAATATTTAAATCCTTAATAAACATACATATGATAAATGCATATTCTTAATTATTCTATCTAAACCTTAGAGATTTTTTCATAAATATGGCTTTTTAGCCATTAATATGCAAAATTATGGTAATTAAACTTTTTTTCGTTTGTATAGATAAATTTAATTTTAAAAAATCAGATTATGGAAAAAAAAATGGCATAATAATGATTTTTTTACAAAATATGGGGATAAAATCCCATAAAAGGGAATACAAGTTTTAAAAAGCCATAAAATAATACTTTGAAAAAAAAGCCATATTTTTTAAAACTTTATTAAAAAACTCATATAAAATGTAATTTTCACTATAATAAATAATATTTCTAGGACCAGTTTCAATAATTAAACCTTAAGATAAAATTAATATTTCTAAACTATAGGCTAAACTTATAAAATCCATAACTATCTCTATAAGTTTCTAAAAAATTCCCGGCTTGAACCAAATTCTACGAAAACTAAAATACGACAACATAAGATACTATTATCTAACTAAGTAAAATTCTGAGGTGCTACAATTTATCTATAATTAATACTTGAGAAAGCATTTTAGATCATTAATTCTAAAAGTTCATTAACTTATGGCATATTAATAGATAATTACGACAGTGTTAGTACCTAGTACTTTATAGATTTATAATCAAATTCAAATATAACTATATTTGCACGCCATAAAGTAGACCCATAAAAAATATGGTACCTTAACTCAATTATACCTATGATAACAACTCTATATATGCAAAAAGAGAATAACAAAGATCCTAATTAGTTGGATTTAGAGGTCTCATTTTTTATGAAGCCCGTAAGAGACTTTTTCCTATCATCTCTACTCGTAGGGTCACATATGAAATCAATAATTATAGAACCTTTACTAAAAATAATTTATTTTGATATATATATATATATAAATGATATTTTTCTACGATTAATAATTATAGAACCTTTACTAAAAAATAATTATAAAACCAGGGCAAGTGGTTTGTGTCATTTTGCATTATTTTGGTTGCGTTTGGTAAAATTTTTATTTTTATTAACGAGGAAGACGAGAGATAGATAAATGACAAAGTGTTTTAAATTTTTTTTGAAAATAATAAAATTTTGTTTTTAAAATTTACTTAATTTTATTTTTAAATTAAAAAAAATAAAAAACAAAAGTCACTTACCGAACATATTTCTTTATTATATTTTTAGATTTTTAATTAAAAAAAAACTAATTTTTTAAAGTGTTAACCAGCATACCTTTGTGAGCCTTGTTCACCCGTTTGGTAAAATTTTTGTTTTTGAATTTTTTAAACACAAAAATGGAAATATTATTTTATTTTTGTTTTTTGTTTTTAAAAACAAAAGATAATAAATGCGTTTGATAATTTTGTTTTTGTTTTTGTTTAATAATATGAGGTGTTGATTTGAAGAAGATAAAAAAAAATGAAAAATTGAAAACTATTTAAAAAAAAATTTGAAAGTGAAAAAATTTTATTTTTAAAATTTAATAAATTTTAAAAAAATAATAAATAAAAATAAAGTTACCAAACATATTTTATGTTTAATTATTAAATTTTTAATTAAATAAATAAAAATCTATTTATTTAAGTGTTACCAAACAACACCTTTGATGTTGAATGCAGTGTGTTTGGGTCTTGTGTTGGAGATTTACAGTTGATTCAAATTATGCCTAAGTAATTCTTCTACTTCCAGTCGTAGAGTAACACTTTTTATCCTAGTTCTCACTACTCACTTATTAATCAACACAAAATTAATTATATTTTGTCTTATAGAGATACATAAGATACTTTTTATAGATAGAAAAAAAATGAAGAAAAAAAAACGAAGGTGAAAATGTATTAATGGAATCCATTTGAGTATTATGTTAAATAGAAGATACCCTATTCAATTTCGTAATCAATTAATTGATTCAAATTGCATATTCTAGTCATTATTTTCTCAGCTCACCATTACATAAGTAACAATTGAGATACACAAAATTTACATGTTGCATATATAATTTGCAATCACACATATTTGTTTTAGGTGAAACTGTATTATATAAATAATAGATTAGAAAGAAAAGCATCACATTGGTAAGTATAATTTTAAATATGTTTAAATTTTCTACAAATAAACTGAAAGATTGGAATGACATTAGTCCAATTTTTTGTCACAATGATCACTATAATTGTTTTATCTGTTTTTTTGTTAATCACAACCACTTGAAATTTTAAAAAAGAAAACATTGAGGATAGCAAGTAAAATCATTCATTTTATCTTATTTTTAAAGATAACACAATCATGTAAACAGAAAAGTCCTCACAAATAGAAAAACAAGAAATAAGGAAACTGGTTATTGTTTCACATACCGTTGATAAATTAAAATTAATGGAGACAATGAAGAACATGGATAACAGAAATAGCTGAAATTAATTCAAATTCAAATGGCCAAAATGACAAAGGGAATAAGGTTGGGCCAGCACATACAACCCAGCTTTGACAACATGGACGAAGGCGGTCAAGATTACAACATGTCAAATTTAAACATTGATAATTCACAAGAGATTTCAAAATACAGATTAGACCAAATACAAATGATGAGTGAGTATACCTTTATTATGTGGAGATGCCTCAAACTACAAAACGTTCAATTGGCTGAATAAATTGAACGTTATGTTTCAATACAAATTTAAGTTATGTTTCCCAGCCAGCCCAAAAACAATTGAAGCATAAGAACTGCGACGTTGCAATACAAATTATGTACAACATTAAATCAGAAAATGCAGACTTAATAATAAAAAATAATATTATATATTATATATATATGGAAGGAAGATTATTACTCAAAATGTAAGTTGGCAATATCTCACCTGTAGTTCACCGAATAAAACAAGGGAGAAAGGCATCTCGAGTGGTCTCATCCTCCCATTCTAACTTATTCCGCCAAGATTTCCTTCCCCTAATCTTCAAATCGGGTCGCATTTTAGTCACAGTAGAACCCACTGGAAGTTTCTTCAGCTCTTCACAACGATCTACTTCAATGTCCTTTAGACAAGGAAAGCACAGAGGTTTTGGGTAGATATTCTTTAATTTCGGTAACCTCAACAATGTTAGATGTTCAAGTTTAAGAAAAGGCTGTAAACATTTCACCTCCTCTGGAGCATCTCCTAGTTTCTCCAATCTTATTATTTCTTCCAATGCAGGGCATTTATTGACTTTAAGAAGCTGCAGGTTTGGAGCAAAAGCTAGCCCAGTCAATTCCTTCAAATTAGGACAAGAATGAACACGGACTTCACGAAGGCTTAGGAACAAGTCGTTAGTTGAGCATTGAGGAGGACTTGGTACATGGGAAGAACATTCCTCTCTTCTTTTCCATTCCCAATCTATCTTTAACTCTTCTAACCTTGAACATTTTAAAAGGAAAAGTTTCTCTAACCGTTCCATCCTCAAAAGAGTAGATAGATTAAGAAACTGCCAGGTGCTTTCAAAATGGAGAAATAGACGTTGAGTGGAGTTCAGTAGCATATGGGAGGTCAACAATCTATCAAGGGCAGTGACATATTTTATGGAGACACCCAATGTCATTATGTGTTTCAAATTCTCTAATTCTTGTACTAGTAATTCACTACCACATTCAACTCTATCCTCCACCATCTCTCCAGACCTTGTTCCACACCAAAACATTTGTAACACTTGAAGACGAGAAAAGCTTGATATCACTCCTTCCGGAATTACATTAAGATTACGTAAATAATCTAAGTTCAAGTATTTCAACATTTTCAAGTTCTTCAACTCTCTTGGGAACTCTTTTATGCTTGTAGATGCTAGATTGAGGTATTGCAATGAGACTAATTTTGATATCTCCATTGGCAAACAAGTCAATGATCCATTATCTGACAAATCCAAAACTGTTAATTTAGGTATGAACTCAAAAAAGCTGCCACTAACTTGAAGCAATTGGTTTCTTTGAAGAAATAATGTTGAGAGGTTAGGACATGACACACTTTCTGAGAGACTCTTAATGCGGTTTTTCATCAAAGAGACTCTTTCAACCTTATTCCATCTTTCAATCATTGGTTCTTTCAACTCAACATTCGTTTTCACAAAAAAAGTGTGATCTGCCTTTTCACACCCACAAGCTATCCATAAAGCCATGTCCCGGATCACATCATGCATCTTTACACGTGTTTCACCGACCTCTTCTAATAAGCATGCATAAAGAAGAGAGCCAATGATGGTATATCCTTGGCCTTGCAAACTCTCAAAATCAGAACACTCATCAAGAAACCCCTCACACATCCATTTATATATCAAATCGTCTCTATTGATTTCCCAATCTTCTGGAAACAATGAGCAATACAGAAAACAAGATCTAACTTTCTCACTAGATAAATTGTCGTAACTGAACTTTAAAAGAGGAAATACCTCATCTCCCAATCCTGTAAAACTTGAGGCTGCGTTCTTTAAGATCTGAATTGCATATCTCCACTCTTGAGGTGTTCTCTTGCAAGCCATGGCACGACCTATAGTTGTTAGTGCAAGAGGTAAACCGCCACACTCTTTCGCAACTTGTTTGGCTAAATGAAGAATATCTGGGTGGACACTAAGGGCCTCGTTGCCAACTTTTTCCTCAAATAACTTCCATGATTCTTCCCATGGCAAGCACTTCACTTCAACTTGCTTATCAACTTCCATGCGACTACAAACATCCTTGGAACGAGTGGTGAATACAACCTTGGAACCATTTTGTGTGTTACGCAAAGGAACCCCAACGTCAACAAGATTAATTCTCTCCCATATGTCATCCAACAACAAAATAAATTTCCTTCTGTTCAAGACATTGCAAATGTCTTGAGATTTTTGTTGACTTGTTTTGTTCTTCCACGTGTCTTCCCCAAAAGAAGGCCTAATTTTTTCTCCAATACTATTTTGTATCTTTTCAATAGTATGATCTTTAGATACCACTACCCATATAACATGATACTCATTTTGAGAATTGAGGAAATTGTTGTTGATCTTTCTCAAAAGGGTGGTTTTGCCCACTCCTCCCATTCCATACAACCCCATAATTCTCACATCTTCTTCGTTGAGTTTTGTCCACACACGATCAAAAATTGGTTCCATTCCCACCGTCGGCTCATCTAGAACTTCAACCACAAGAGCTATTGGTCCCCTTTCAGCCACCACCTCAAATATTCCTTTGCCTTTCAGATCAGTCACTTCAGCGAGCTTCCTCAACACCCTTTTCCCATATTTATAGCTGGACTTGTAGTTCTTTGAGCAGCAACCCCAAAGGCATAGTCTGTTTCTTTCTTCAGATTCTGTTTGCAGCAGTTCTTGAACTTCATTTTCCAATGCTCCAACCCTTGAAATCCACCTCTGGACTGTTTCCAGGCACGCCAACTGGTCCTCCTCCTCAGCAATCTTGACTCTTCTCACTAAGCCATTCTTCACATCAGTTAACTCCTCTGAAGCTTTCTCTAGAGCCTTAAGATTTTCTTTAAGATTATGCACGTAAGTGGCTTGTGCAACAGTGAATTGATAGCAATTGGAAAATATGGCATCAAATTGAAGAGAAATTGAGATGCAATTACCCATTGCTCGTTGGAAGATTGGATGAGTTTTGAAACTGAGAAAGAAAGTGATATGATTATGGAGAGAATAAGGAAGCAAAATGTAGAGGGTGTAAGATAATTTTGGTGTGAAGAGCTGATCAGAAGGAGGTTTGATGCGATGGTCGACTGTTTACGTAATAAAATTTTCTCAAAAGAAAAAAAAATTCAAAATATAAAAAAAAAAGTTACATAATAATAACGTGGTCGAAAGATAAGAGTATATATATGCTAGGAAAGAAAGTCGCAAAAGATCTTATTATTCCCGTGCCTCTTGTACTAGTGTTTTCATAGAAAAGAATAGAATGAAAATTCACCATTGATATGCCTTAATCAACTTTATATATTGGTAAACAGCCATATACGAATAATACATAGTTATCCAAATTTCCTTTTCACTTTAATCACTATGGGAAAATTCGCAGCGCCTGCCTCGGGAATAATTTTTGGTGTATTTTTTTATATATTGTAATTGTCTAAAGTTTCTGGTAAATTTTGAGAAAATCTAAATAATTTATAGTACTGAAAATGTTTAAACAAATTAGTTATCCACGCGCTTTAAAAAATTAATCCGCTTGCAACAATTTGTTTGAATCTTGTTTTCGCCACTGTAAATTATTTGAATTTTTTTTAAAAATTAGCAGAAAACTCTAAATAACTAGAATATACACAATCATAAAATACACATTAAAATCACTACTTTGTATTTCTAATACACATGCATGTACTCCCATCAATTATTGTTGGATCAAGTTATTCTTTCCAATTATATTTTATGAACACACTCATAATGGTGGTGTTTGGTAACACTTAAAAAAATAATTTTTTATTTAATTAATTAAAAATTTGACAATTAAATAAAAAATATGTTTGGTAACTCTATTTTTATTTATTATTTTTTAAAATTTTAATTAAAATTAATTAAATTTTGAAAATAAAATTTTTTCACTTTCAAAATTTTTTTAAACAGTTTTTTATTTTTCCTTTCTTTTTTTCTTCTCTTCTTCAAAACAACTTCTCATATTGTTAAACAAAAAATCAAAATCAAAATTATCAAAAACGTTTATTATTTTTTGTTTTTAAAAACAAAAAACAAAAATAATTACCAAACATATTTTTATTTTTTAAAAATAAAGAAATAAAAATAAAATAACATTTCCATTTTTGTGTTTAAAAAATTCAAAAACAAAAATTTTACCAAACAAGCCCAATGTGTTTACATTCTAAATATTTTTAAATAGTGATCTAAATCACTCCATCTCCTTAAACAAAAAAAGCACATAAACCAATATATATTAGTTAATTTCTTATCTCTTTTGGATTCATATAATCAATTATTCTCAAGTGAATAGTCATTCTTTCTCAAGCTCAGGGCACTCACAACAATATCTATGAGAAAGAGATTATGTTTGAATAATATACAAAAAATGTACCAATACTTATAACCAGGAAAAATAAAATTTTGTTACGTAATTTTTAAATTTTTAATTTTGTTTGTGTTATGTAATTTTATTATAACTTTAAATGGGGTGGGTTCAAGGGTGGGGACAAATGGGAAAGCATAAAATAAGTGAGAACAATTCTATAGAAAAAGGAAAGCAAAGGACATTTTGAAATGATCCCACATAAAAAGAGGGGTTTATTCTAATTTGGTCTCTTCAATTTTAACTAAATACAATAATGGACTCCAAGTTTCTAGAAATTAAAAAAGGATCCTTGGTTTTACAAAATGGTAAAAAAAAAGTCATCTGAATTCAATTTTAGTCCATTTTTTCCAAATAAGACCAAAATATCATTTTTATGATTTCTTGCATTTTAACTTATTAATAGAGCATTAATTTAAATTTTAAATATAAAAAATTAATTTAAATCTAGAATATAAATTAATAATCTAATTTTTTTTTAATTTAATTTAAGAATATAAAAAAATTGAAATAATTTTACATAAATTAATAAAAGTTAAACTAAAATATATCATAAATGAAAAACAAAAATAAAATTAAAACAAAATTTTGGTTTTAAGCTTATATTCTATTTTTAAATTAGTAAAATTATTTAGATATTAAAATAAAACTTATTAGTTCAAAACTTCTATTAATAAATTAAAATGAAAAAAAGGAACTATTTTGGTCTTATTTGATCATTTTACCCAAATTAAACTTATGGTACTTTTTTTTCCATTTTGCAAAACAAAAAATCTTTTATTGAATTTTTGGAAACTCAAGGTTCGTTGTTGTATTTTAACTAAAGCTGAGGAGACCAAAATGGAATAAATCGTAAAAAGGAAAAAAAAAAAAGGCAAAATTTAATACTACTTTATTGCTTGACTTCGGATCTTTGATTTTTATTACTATATCTACAAACTTTTTTTTTAGAGATTAGTTAAAGGCCTCTTGTTTTCATCCTAAAATCTTAATGAAAACTGATTAACAAAATTTCTAAATGTTTATCGAATTTTTTAGAAACTAGAAATATAATGAGAAATAAGAGCTAGAAAGAAATGATCAAAGATAAACAAACAGAATATTTATATGGTTGGGGCATTAATGAGCTGTAATCCACAAGTCTCTTGTATTAGATTTTAGAGAGCTTTTGACAATGGAGATTTCTGCAAGTTTGAGCAGAGTAATTGCTTACAAGAGAAAATTTGGGATCCCCGCTACAGTACACAACTGGTCTTCAGGCCCAATAGGGATGTAATGATGGTTTGCTTGCTAATGGAGACATAATACACTAAATGTTGATTAATAAAACATAGTAATCAGGGCCCATTAGGCCGACTTGGGCATGGCCAAGCCTTACAGCTGCCAATAGTACGTAAGTTCAGACTGGTCCGCGTGAGCTTCTAAGGGGATCTTGGGGAGAAGATCTATCCGAGTAGTGGCAGTACTGTTTCCTAGGAGCATCGTACATTCCGTGTGTAACCTCTTCTGCAGGTTAGTTGAGGAGACCAACTTCCGTGTTTCTTGGAGACATGCCAGCGTCAGGGAAGATCAAACTTCCATATCCGGACGTCTGGTCTGAGTTCCTTTTCTAATGTCCTAATTCATTTACCGGAGTCCTGGTTCGCTCATCAAGATGGGTTCATTCTTGACAAGGTCTATTTCCAGATTAGTGAACCTGCCACCTCTATTGGCATCCCGAAGGATATGGGTTGGTTAGAATTGGGAAGATGAGTTGGGCTTGCGTCTTGGTCCCAGTTCACTTGTTATGGTCGCGCCCATCGAACGTTGCTGGGCTTTCTGACGATTGAGCTATTAGGACTTCTTCTTCCCTGTTCATCGGATTCAGGATGGGCCCGAATCTCTTTAAGGGAGCCCATGGACCCATTGCGTCATGCCTAGTGTCCCAGGGGGAAAAACATGGGTAACACTAATAAATGAAAATTATTTTGAAATTTGATCAACCAATCACATGTTTTATAAAACAATTAACACACGATGCAATCAATCATATTTTAATAAACATGTTTTCACATATTAAATTAAGATTTTTAATTCATAATCACACTTTTCAAAAATACAATTTTATACTCGCGAACCAATCATGTCCTAAATAAGTTTAACTCATTTGCCATTTTTTTTCTTTGGGTGGAGGGCAAGTAATTTGTTTTTTTTATTAATCTTATTTGTTTTACTGATTAATTTTAAAATCTATTAAATTATATACATATATAATGCTAGTAATTAAAAATAATAAAACTAGTTTAAATGGTTTTAAATTTATAAATATTCAATTTTACAAATAAAAAAAATTAATCAAACATATTTTTTGTTGTTCTAAATCAAACTCATATCTCAAACATTATAAATGAAAGAAATACATAAAGATTTTAATAAAAGAAAATTATAAGTAAAAAGATTAAAAAAATTCGGCTTACCCATTCAGACAATTGTCTCTATTATAGGCCCTATGTCGCTGCAAAAGGTGATTAGGAAAGTTTTAAATGAATAAAAAAATTATAAAAAATAATTATTTTCGAAATCAAGTTTTTATTATTTTGGTTTTAATTTTAAATTTTAAGTTTTAATTTGAGAATTGAAGTGATGCATTCAAAAATAATTTAATTTAATCTAAACTAATACTTATATTATTTAAGTCAAACGCTATGATCAACGCCACCCCGAAGTAGTAGCTTATGAGAACCTTAGCTAATTATAGAGTATTTTGAACCTAATTAACTATTGAATTTCCACTTGTGGTGCTCTAAGATCAACAATCACATTTATAAATAGTTTTCTTGTTGGCTTTTGTGGTCAAAAGGCTCCGATCAGTATTGATTGACACCAATCATGTAATGCCCTAAACTCTAGGGACCGTTACGGTGTGCATTTTAAACAGTGCTAAACTCGCTAATCGAGTCATTTGACCATAATCGTGTAACTAAGTATGATTAGCGGTTTAGGGTTAAAATTTTTGGTTAAGATATAACGTTTCATTACAACATTTACCATATACATTGGGATCCCAAAAATATAATTTAAAGATTAATTACAACAAAATATTTACAACCGACCGATCTAAGCGGCAAAATAAGGTTTAACCCTAGTTCCTCTTTAAACCCTCAATCGTGGCGGTCGAGCAGCCGCATATGTACACATCGTCACCTAAGCTCTCCAACTCAAGGATGGTCCATCTTTCTCTTGTCTTTACCTGCACCACACAGCAACTGTGACCCCAAGCCAAGCAAGAAAACTCAATATGATCATGAACAAGTAATAACGTGTTACGCAGTCATAATAGGCATGCCTAGTAGTAATAACCCTACTCATGCATGCAAGCAGGTAAAAATACATGTTTGTGAAGTCCTGCACTCTGAGTAGAAGAGTAGTAAGTCTCTCGCTCTGAGGTAGATGACTATTAAGTCTCTATGTGGTAGATCACTAATAAGTCATTCCTTGATTAGTTGACTAATAAGTCACTCTCTAAATAGATGACTGATAAGTCCATCTTGGTCAGATGACTGATAAGTCTATCACGGTCAGGTGACTGATAAGTCCATCCCGGTTAGATGACTGATAAGTATTGGGGTTTTATGCCCTAATTAAAATTAAAATTCTTTGTAATCTCATTATCAATAAAAGAATAGAAATCATTTTTTTGACTTGATCAATCACTTTGCTCACATGTTTTATTTTCATGATTATTTGTTTAATATAAACTTCTATTAAATCCCGAGCATATAACTAATCTTATTTATAGTGACGTAATCACAGTGGAATATAAATATAATTATATGTTCAAAATAAGTTAGTCCTAAGATTAGTCAGTGCACATGATTTACATTGACTTGCCAATCTATGATATGATCTACTTACACATTATAGTGTTATATTCTTTCGAGAACATTAGCAAAGTAGATAAGATCGGATGTATTTGTTACACCGGACAGGACCGATATTGACAATTGATAAGATAAGTAAACATACCGTTATTATCTATTCTAGTCATATCATATAGTTGACCATAGGTCAATTCAATCTCAATTCTGAGTGGTTAGTATTCTAACTGATTGTATTATTCGAGTTCTTTGACTTGTTCGTTACCAGCTTACCCTACGGACTAGTCCATACTTACATCTTGGGAACTCGGTAGTATAATTGAGTGGGAGTGTTAATCATAGATATGAACATCTATAGCTTTTGATGAAGACGTGAAATGATGGTTTCCTTTTAGTTTGGTTCAATGTGTTAAATGATAGAGATCTCATTTCAGTAATTAAATTAGTTTACTGAAATATCATTTACAAGGAACTATCTCATTGTAGACCGTCTATAGAGGATTGAGTGAAAATTATGGTTATAACAATGGATAATTAATAGCGTATCTATATTTGTTATAGAGCGTTCTATGAATTCAAGAGTACAATTCCGAGTCTATAGTGGAGTCACGAGGAATTAATAAGTTAGTAAATTTATTTGTTATATTTATGATAACTTATTGGAGCTTGATTTCATAGGCCCATGGTCCCCATTGTATCTTGGATTAAATCATCTAGAAAGTCTCAATTAATTGATTTAATTATCAATTAGAATTATCAAAGTTGATCAGGTCAATTTTGGATAGTTTCACAGAGTTATGTAATTTTGAGAAAAAAAGAGAAATTATGGCAGATTTATTAATTAAGATAAATTAGTATCTAAATTAATAAATAAGTTTAAATCAAGGTTCAAATTATAAATAATTAATTTGATAAATGATTTAAATAATTATTTAATTAATTAAATTAATAGAAAATAATACATGTCTTGATTTTAAGTCCAATGGGTTTATAATCAAATGAAAAATTTCACGGGCCTAGAGCCCATGATAATTTTGACCTAGGGCTTTAAAATGACTATTATTTTATTGATTTTTTAATTAAATTAAATGGTATAATTGAGTCTATAAAATGAGTGCTTAGAGAGAAGTCATAAGTTGAGATTTCTGAGATGATAGATAAGTTTAATCACTGGTTTTCTGATAGTTTTAGATTTTCTCTAAACACAAGTCATTTTCTAAGCCTCTTTGATTATTTTCTCTCCTTCTTCTTTGTATCTATCTCATGTGTTGAGAATTGCCCACACTAGTCTAGGTGATTCTAAGGATACATTGGAAGGTTGTAAAGAAAATAGAAGATCGGTTCAGTTTCTTGATAATACTTTGCGACAGAGAGGATACATGAGTTAGAGAAACTGAAGGAAGGACTGTTTCATTCCGCTGCATATACTGTAAGTATTCTATTCTTTGTTTCTCTTTGAATTCAATTTTAGAAACATGTTTTAGGTTATCTCGTATTAATTTGTTTAATATTAGATATACATGAAAATAAATAAAGATCTTGTATAAGTTTTACCAACAATAAGTTTATCACAGTCAGGTGACTGATAAGTCCATCTCGGTCAGATGACTGATAAGTCCATCTCGGCCAGATGACTAATAATTCCATCTCGGCCAGATGACTAATAAGTCTATCTCGATTAGATGACTAATAAGTCTATCTCGGTCAGATGGCTGATAAGTCCATCTCGGTCAGATGACTGATAAGTTCATCTCGGTCTGATGACTGATAAGTTCATCTCGGTCAGATTATTAATAAGTCCATCTCGATTAGATGACTAATAAGTCTATCTCGGTCAGATGACTAATAAGTCCATCTAGATTAGATGACAATTAAGTCTATCTCGAAGGTCCTATACCCTCCTAGCCATATGACATGTAGGTCACCTTAGCCTTTCTGGTTTTGGCTCTAAGTAACTAGCCTTTAGACTAGACAAGAGCTTTTAGTTTTCATCGAAATTGAGGTCGGTCTGGCATTAATGCTCATGATGAGTCATTCAATGTACATGTAGATGTCGATTAGATCTAATCTTTCATCGGCTTTGCGTTCATCATGCTTATGTCGCTCCTGACTCTTAGGTCAATAACATACGACCAGTGGTCAAAACTACTGTCGAACTTGACTAGTAAGTCACAGCTTCAAAGCTAGTTCTGACACCATTGCCGATTCTGACTAGTAAGTCAGTGCCATTCACAAGTAAGCAAGATTTTCCAAGCATTTGATATGCAATCCATATCCACATTTAAACACTCAACATGCCTCAATAATAACCATGCATGTCACATATGGGGTGCAGTTTTCTTACCTTTGGTCCAAGCATAGATTACCAATAAACGAGCCACAAGCACGATCCTGATTCCAAGCCCCTAGTGAAAACCTAGTCACAACCATAATATAAAACCTCATCAAAATGAGTAATAAAAGGTTTCTAGACCAAGACCTAGCCTCCGAAACATCAAATCCTAATAAACCGGGTAGTAGGAACGATCCTGAGGCCTAAGGTTTGAGTATCCATGATCATAACATCACTTCGGCCACAAATGACCTCAAGTGTCGCGATCCCCCTTCCAAGCGCCGCGGCCGTCAGGCCCATCAGCACCACCACCCACTTGCAATAAGCTCGGGTCGCGGCACCCAAGAACAGGGTCGCGGCCCCACCTCGAAACCCAGCCAAAATCTCGATTTCTCCTTTTAAAAACCTTCCAAAAACCTACCCAAACATCTCCAAATCTAAAAATCAAAGTTCCCAAACATCCCCATGATCCAAAACCAACAAAACCCAAGCTTCAATTCAATCAAAAACTCATCAAAACACAAAGTCCAATTCAAGCTTAAAAACTTTAAAAACTTAGAACTTAAAACTTGAATTACCTCCGATTGAGTTGTTTCCCAACTAAATCCTCCGGCTAATAAGCTTCTAATCTTTCCTAGGATCGCTATGCCTCAATCCTCACTTGATGCATATTTAATACATGCATATAATTATTTAATACACCGAAATATGCATATAATTATTTAATAACATAATAAATCAATTATGGCCTTCCCGACCTCCTAATCAATGTCCTAAACCTTATTAGGGATTTTGGGGCATTACAAATCACATCTCAATTTAGTATTTAATGGCAACCTTAGCTAATTGCAGAGTATTTGGATCTAATCAATGGTGGAACTACCACCCACAATGTTCTAGGATGCACCGTGTTGAAGTGGTTGAAAGGCTCCAATCAGTGTTGATCGTCACCGATCTCACCAAAAGTAGTAGTTTATAACATCCTTAACTAATTATAGGGTATTTCAGACCTAATCAACATTCAAATTTCGCTTATGAAAATATGTCATCACCCATGGTTCAATATGCATTTAACATACAAGCTAACAAGTATTATCATATTGATGTTGATTATATTTTAATACACGCAAGTGCACGTATCATACAAGTAGTACTCACACAGGTGAGGTCGAACCCAAGGGAATTGTAGCTAAGTACTAACAAAATTGGATCTATATTTCTATTTGGCAACAATAAAATTTGGTGTTTAAATAATAATGCAGAAAACAAAATAAGCAAAATCAACAAATAAGAAATTAAGGGTTTAACAATGGATGTGAAGATAGGGATATGATTTCAATTGCTTCGATTACCCAATTGTTAACGCTAGTTGACTATTCTTCTTCTTTCACTGAAATGACAGATTATAAAATTACCTAAACTCTTTTCAGATCATTTAGGTTCTAAATTGCATTGTCAACTATTGCATTTCTGAGATAGCACAACAATCAATTCGCTTTAAGTAATAATCTATAAATCACATAAGCTATGCGAATACTTTCGTTTCGCATCAAAACCTACGTTCATTCTCTTAGAGCATTCCTAATATTCACTTTTCAGATTTCACATTAGGATCATGAATCATGCTCGAGGTGATCAATCTCAAACATACATTAAGCATAAAGATGAACAAATTTCATAGACAAGTGAGAAGAAATAATCAAATAGCATTAACCATGGGATGATTTCAGTCAATATCCATCAAATCCCTAATAAGAGTTTAGTTCATCATCTCAAAATTCAAATCCATAATCAAACTAAACAATAACATAGGAAAAATCAAAGAAAAAGAGGATGAAACTAGATGGGGAGTTGTCGGCGATCGCCCACGCTTGCTCCAAAACCCGTCTTCTCTTGTCTTTCCCTCTTTTTTTTCTGTCACTCCGTCCAAAATCGCGATCCCCAATTTCAGAATGAAGACCTCATTCTATATTCTACCAATAATGACGAAATTGCCCTTAAAATTATGAAGTGTACGGACGATAGCGCCGCGGCGCCAATTCCTGCGCCGCGGCGCCAATTCCTGCGCCGCGGCCCTATTAGGCAAAGGCAAAATCTCGAGTTTCTGGAAAGGGGCTCGCCGCGGCTCTAATACGCACGAGCGCCGCGGCGCCAATTCCTGCGCCGCGGCCCTACTCGGCGAAGGCTAAATCTTGAGTTTCTGGAAAGGGGCTCGCCGCGGCTCTAATACGCAAGAGCGCCGCGGCGCCAATTCCTGCGCCGCGGCCCTAATTGAAATTTCAGCACAATCCACTCCAAATGCTTGATTTCTACACAATCCACTCCAAATGCCCAAAACATAAGCTTAACCTGAAATCAAGCAAAAACAAGCATAATTCCGCTCCAAAAACACAAGAACCATTAAAAAGACACTGATAAAGACACTTAAAAAGATAGGCTAAAATTAGCCTAACAATTGACAAGTAGTATGTTTGTATAAAAATATATATCAATCACAAAAAAACTATAAATAATTAATGCTAACCATTCATCCATCTAATTAATCTTATTTTTCAAATACATTAGCAAAAATAATTAATGGCAAACACTAAACCACTAACTAATTTGATAGTCAAATACATTGACAAAAATAATTAATGCTAAACATCCTACCATCAATTTAAAAAAAAATTATAATTAGTGTTATTATCAAATACATTACCAAATTTAATTAATGTTAAATATTCTACCATTTTTAAAAATCAATAAACACCTAATTAATCTTATTGTCAATAATATATCATCAAAATTTAATTATTATTCTACCATTTTTAAAAATTGATAAACATCTAATGAATTTTATCTACAAAGATTTTTTTAAATCTAATGGCTGGGTTCTATTACTAGTATTAGAGGGGTTTTGAATTCTATTCCCACTTGTATTTATGATTGTTGACCCTGATTTTGGCCAACTGACACGGAGTCAAATATGCTTGATTTGGACAAACACGTTGAAAAGAATATGATGACGAAACAATAAAGAACACAAGAGTTTATAGTGGTTCGGCCCCAGAATCTGGTAATAACCTACGTCCACTTGAATTGTTATTGATATAGGATTCAAAGGAGTGATCAAAGAACTAGGGTTCAATGAGTTTCACAAACCTCTGAAGAACAAGACAATATATCAAATAGAATAACTCTAATCTCAAGTGATCAGAAAGCAAAAAAAGATCCTTTCCCTTGAGCTATCTTTCTCTATGTATAGGCTCAAGGAGGATTTACATTAATTTGTTACAGATATTATTTCCTAAATAATCGGATACTCAGGAAATCATGGGAGATAATTTCGGATTCTATCGTAACTGCATGAGATTCTCTCCATGTATAGCATGCGTACTACCAGGCTGGTCGTATATAAAGATCGAACGCTGTGACAATAAATGTCTTCCTGGTCGATAGTCGAGCACTAATTCTGCCAGATGTCAGCCACGTGTATTAAACGTTTGCCACGTCATCCACGCCTGTTTTTTGGATAACAATGATGTTATCTCTTCTGAGACTATTTGATAATACTAATCCCTTCAGGAACCTTTTCAATTTTTTTAAATCTAATTAATATTATTATCAAACACATTGGCAAAAATAATTAATGCTAAACATTTTATCATGTGCTTTTTTCTTTAAAAAAATTCTAATTTGTCTTATAGTCAAACACATTGGCAAACTTAATTAATGCTAATCATTTTGTCATTTATTAATTTTCCGGTTAAAAAACATCTAATTAATTTTATTGTCAAATATGTAAACAAAAATAATTGATGTCAAACATTCTACCATCTACAATAATTGATGCTAAACATTCTATCATCAACAATTTTTTTTTTATTTTATAAAAAGAACACTTAAAATACACAATTCATATGGCTCTACACTAAAGTATATTCTTAAACCAAATAATGTTAATTCAATCATATCAAAATTAAAAAATAAGACTGACAAAAAAAACTTGTCCAAAAAAAAAATTAATACCAAACAATCATAATATATATATCAATTTTTATTACGTTCTATTTGTTTTGCATTATGTAATTTAAATTACATAACCCTAGACATATGTTTACGTAACTACTACGATAAATATGTCATCATATTTTACCACCACATCAAAGACTTTTAGTCAACCGATTCTCATAACTGATTAGAGTATGTTACCAAAGTATTGTTTTATCTCTCTTAATATGACACATAGCCTGAAGCTAGGACCACCTCTGAAGGACTAAGTCCTCCGAGTGATGCTAGAATTTGCCTACTCAAAACTAGGAAAAAGAAAATTTTGTTATGTTTTTTTTATAATTTTGTTTGTGCTATGTAATTTTATTGTAACTTTAAATGGGGTGGGTTCAAGGGGAGACCCTACCCCACTTAAAATGAAATCTTTCTTTACATGTTTACTTAGGGACAAATGGGAAAGCATAAAATTAGTGAGAACAATTATATAGAAGATTTTGAAATGATCCCACGTAAAAAAGAGAGGTTATTCTAATTTGGTCTCTTCAATTTTAACTAAATACAACCTATTGACTCCAAGTTTCCAGAAATTAAAAAGAGGATCCTTGGTTTTACAAAATGGTAAAAAAAAAGTCCTCTGAATTCAATTTTAGTCCATTTTTTTTCCAAATAAGACCAAAATATCATTTTTATGATTTCTTGCATTTTAACTTATTAATAGAGCATTACTTTAAATTTGAAATATAAAACATTAATTAAAATCTAGAATATAAATTAATAATCTAAAAATTTTTAAATTTGATTTAAGAATATAAAAAAAATGAAATAAGTTTACATAAATTAATAAAAGTTAAACTAAAATATATCATAAATGAAAAACAAAAATAAAATTAAAACAAAATTTTGGTTTTAAGCTTATATTCTATTTTTAAATTAGTAAAATTATTTAGATATTAAAATAAAACTTATTAACTCGAAACTTCTATTAATAAATTAAAATGCAAAAACAAAGGTATTTTGATCTTATTTGATTTTTTTTTGCCAAAATCGAACTCGTGGGACTTTTTTTTTTATACCATTTTGCAAAACAAAAAGTTTTTTATTGAATTTTTGGAAACTTGGGAGTCGTTGTTGTATTTTAACTAAAACTGAGGAGAGCATAATGGAATAAATCCTAAAAGGAAAAAAAAAAAGGCAAAGGAAACATGGCCAAATTTAATTCTACTTTATTGCTTGACTTGGTACCTTTGATTTTTATTACTATATCTACAAACTTTTTTTTAGAGCATAATGGAATAGTTAAGGCCTCTTGTTTTCATCCTTAAGGTTATAGGAAAGAAGATAATTAATCTAGATGAAAATTAATTATCTATACATGCATGTAATGCAATGACTGTTTTTTTTATAAAAAAAATAATTATTTCCAATATTTATGTGAAAGCAAATTTGATAATGATGACAAATAATAGAATCCAATAACCTAGTTTTAATAGCTTTTATTGCACATAAAAATTGCTTGTTAGAGAACAACCTTTGATTGCATTTTCAGAAGAATATCCTCTTTTATTATTTTGAAGGTAATTAGATGGCATAAAAAGCTAATAACTTGATTAAGTAAAGATAATAAAACATGCATGATTAGAGAAGCAAGACACACACTATATCTATAATTCAAACTTGAGTAAGTATTTTAGATGGGTAATTCTAAAAGTTTACTTTACTAATGGTTTGGTCCTTTAATTTTGAATTAAATAACAATTTGTGTTTTCATTTTTGTTAATTAATTATGACAATGTTTGTACCTAATACCCTATAGATTTACCATCAAAATCAAATATAACTATAATTGCATGAACCAATAAAAAAAATATGCAATTATACAAATGATGATAACTATACATAATGAGTGAAGAGCAAAGATCCTAATTAGTTGGATCGATTTAGAGATTTCATTTTTTATGAGGTTGATAAGAGATTTTTCTTATTATTTCTTTCTACTTGCAAAGTGGCTCCTGCAATTTGGAAATCAATAATTATAGAACTTTTACTAAAAGTAATTTATTTATTTATTTATTTTAATATATGAGTAACCGATATTTTTTCTAAAACCTTTACTAAAAATAATTATAGAACTTGTGCAAGTGCTTTGTGTCATTTTACTATAAGTATTTACTGCAGTACTTTGTGATCTTTGTTCCAACTTGTTTTGTTGGGTCTTGTGTTGGAGATTTCCAACGTATAAAAAGCAGTATTTTTCCTTAAAAAGTCTTCTACTTCCTCCAGTTGTTGAGTAACACTTTACTAATTTAAAGCAAGTTGCATATTTCCTTACTCTAAAGCAGTACCAACTTACCTGCAAAGACCAATCTCTCCTAGTCCCAAGTACATTGAGATCGTCTACAGAAAAGAAAAAAAAAGAAGGTGAAAACATATTAATGGAATCCATTTGAGTAATTATTTGTAATCAATTAATTGATTCAAATTTCCCAACAATTTTTTTTTTTTAAATGGAAGTTCTTCACTAAACACAAAAGAGATTACATAAAATAGGTATTGTAACGCCCTGGCTACCCCAGAACAATTACGGAGAACGGTGAACCGGAAATTTGACTCGCTACCCGAGTCCTTTGGCTAAAAACGTGATCTAAGTGTTATTATCAGGTTAAGGTGGAAAACCAGTAAAAGGAAAGGGTACATTTCATTAAGTAAATAAACTGCTCATGAGCCTTTCAAAATGTTTACAAGTAGTTCGTAATACAAAAGAGTCGCTACAGTTCCAAATTTACAATCCCCGCCGGCCTAAGCGGCAAAAATAGGGTAAACCCCTAGTCCCTCTGAGAACTCCTTGACCGTGGCGGTCAATCGGCCCTGTATGTACATCACACCGCCCAAGCTCTCCACTCAAGGCTGGCCAAGCTTTTCCTTTCCTTTACCTGCACCACATAGCACCCATGAGCCAAGGCCCAGCAAGAAAACACAATAAGACACGGTATAATATCAACAACGATCATAATAATCATCCAGGACTATCAGTCCAACAAATAGGTGACAATAGCCAAAAGTCACAGTAATGAGCATCACTCCCTCTAGCCATGTAACGATAGGGTCACCAGGGCTCAATCGATAAGTGTTTCATTCATAAGTTTGTTCAGGACAGGTGCATGGTGATTGGTCACTAACATAACCTTCCTCACGACTCTAGAGTCGAAACTATGGACAACGTCCCTTAGCCACGTGACAAACGGTCACCGGGGTCATATACCTTGGCTATAGTCATCTGGTCGTAGACCAGGCAAGCGCTTGTAAGTTTCTTCGACCTTAGGTCGGTCTCGCATTAATGCCATAGAGCCACCCAATGCGTGATCATCGACTTTAGAGTCGGTCCCTGACTAGTCAGTGTCTTAAACAGGTGATTAGCAATCATTAGCATTTGATATGCAATCCACGTTCACATATAACAAACAACATGCCTCAATATCAAACCATGCATGTCATATACCTGTACAGGGTGCAACTGTGTCCATACACTGTTTTCTTACCTCAAGTTCGAGCGAGAAGTATGATAAAGACGACCCCTGAGAACGATTGGTCTTTTAGTTCCTTAGCGGTTACCTAATCACAACCAATTATAACCTCCATTAATGAGAATCCACAATAATAGGGTCTTAACCCAAGCACCACCCTCGGGACCTCGAAACATGCCCACACGGTGAGTAGAATCGATCCCGGGCCTTAAGGATTGAAACCCCAAGTCAAAAACCCTTAAAAACACTCAAAACGGGGTTTGGAAGGAACAGGGTAGCCCTACAGCGCCATACTCAGAAACTCCCAAGTGCCAGAAACCCTCCTGAGGAGCGCTATAGCGCCCTAGGGTGGGCGCTGTAGCGCTACCTCCAGCCCAAAACTTCCCTGAACTGACCTTCTTCATCTCCTTCGATTCTAACTCGATTCCCAAGCTTCCAAAGCCTATTCTTGATGCCAAATGAACCCAAAAACCATCCCAACACATCCCAAACATCACAAGCATGGGAACCCTAGCCAAAACTCCCAACAAAACCCATGAATTCACCCTAGAAAACTCAGCTGCAAAACAAAACTAAAACAGAGCAAACCAGAGAAACTATGGTTAGAAACTTACCCAAAGCTTGGCTTACGAAGCTCTTCAATGATGGAACACACTCCCAAACTCCCAAGGCTTGCTTCCTAAGCTTGAATCCTCAAAATTGGTTCAGAAACCACAAAGAACAGAGAGAAAAAGAAGGTACGGGAGAACTCTCAAAGATACTCTGTTTTTCCATCACCTTTTTCAGCTAAATAAGGTTATATCTATCCTAGGGGTGAAATGACCATTTTACCCCTAGGTCATTTAATGGTTTCTAAAGACTCCCAATGGCATTTTTGGTACTTTCCTCCTAACTCGTTAATCATAATTAACGCTCTCCAATTCCCGTTATTCTCGAAAATCATAAACACCAATAATTCACATCCCGTTACCCTTTATTTCCCGGTAACGCTCTAATCATCAAAATCACCCCGAGACTCAACCCAAGTCCCGACACTTAATCCCGTTGTGACTAAACCGCTAATCAATAATCTACGATCGTCTCATGTCGAACAGCTCGAACAAACCCACATCATAATGTGGTCTCAACATATATCACCGACATGCATACAATTAACATTATACTATAATATAATTCTCATAAATATGCATAAACACATTTAATAGCGTAATTAAGCAATTATGGCCCTCCCGGCCTACAAATCCAGCCGCTAAACCACAATAGGGAATCCGGGGCATTACAGGTATGTCTGCTAATAAATTAAGTGTTTATGTTTTTTTAGATCTTGTGTTTTGACTCATTATTTGTTTGGACTCTGTGTTTAGACAAATTACATTTTGGACCCTGTATTTTCTAAAGTAGTTCAAATAGACTCCTAAATCTGATTTTGATAAAAGTTTTTTAAACTAAAATCACAAATAATTTATCAAACTAACAACTCAAAACAAAAATACAGCCATTCTGTCTAAGAACTGTGTTGTTATATTCAATTTTTTGTTCATCAAAATCAGGTTTAAGGACATATTTGAACTATTTTACAAAACACAGAGTTCAAAAAATAATTTGTCAAAACATAGAGTCAAAACAGATAATGAAGCAAAACACAAAGTTAAAAAAAAATTAATAATGTTGGCCACACAATAAAGGGAGTATCCCCGTTCCAAATGGAAGAGACTTTGTTTGATAAAGTCATATGTGCTAATCTATGAGCTACACCGTTAGAACTCATAGGAGAGAATAAAAGCACAAAAATTCGATCAAGAGATAAGAGGATATGTATAATATATATATGAGGCTCTTGTCAAACTGATATGTATAATATATATATGAGGCTCTTGTCAAACTGACTTTTTTTTTTTAAGTTATTTTATATTTTAGTCTAATTTTAATAATTATCATAATTTAGACAGCTAGTTGAAAAATTCAAACTACTAGTCGAAAAATTTAGACAACGTGTTGAATTTTAGACGGGACCCATTTTGTAAAAATTATCAAAAGTAGGTCAAAATACAAAATCACTTAAAAAAAATCATTTTCACCAATTTCTGTGTATATATATTAATATCAATTTTATGATTTTTGATCACGATGACTTTGTAGTGTAGTATCAATTTTTGTGTGTGAGATAATATTAATAATAATTTGAAAATATATGATACTAATAAGTACTCTAAATTAATATAATAAAATTTGAAATCTTTATATAAAATAAGAGCATCTATAAGGGAAATTTGGGTATTCATGCATAGTGTAAGTTTATATATAAAAAACTATATCATAATTTACTAATACTCTAAAATAATGTTACTATTTGCTTGGTTTCCGAAAATACCCTTTTCATTTTTTTTAACATTCATCTCTCGTCTCTCGGATCACCCTTTGATTCTTTGAAGAGTCATGGCAGCCATCACAAAACCATCATCACCACCAAATTTATTTGAAAAAACGTCATCAACTTTGGCATTCTCCTCCCTTTTTTTCTTCTATCTTTTTTCTTCTCTCTTAAAGTATCCATGGAGACTAAAATAAAATGTCTTCATGATATCAAACTTAAATCCACTAAAAGTCTTCTTTTCTGTCAAACTTCACAGTTTTCATTTTTGTTTTTTAACCTTTTCTTATTGTTATTTTTTGGGTAATCGAATGACATTAGTCCGATTTTTTTGCACACTTAAAGTTGTTTAAACCACTTTGATTGAGTAATAGGAGATCCCAGCATCTGAGGGAAGGTTCTAGACTTCCTAGGTTTATCCTTGATTATTTTATTCATCTAAAATCTTTAAATCCTTAATAAACATACATGTGATAAATGTCACATTCTTAATTATTCTATCTAAACCTTAGGTTATAATAAATAATATTTCTAGGACCAATTTCAATAATTAAACCTCAAGATAAAATTAATATTTCTAAACTATAGACTAAACTTATAAAATCCATAACTTTCTCTATGAGTTTCCAAAAAAATTCCGGCTTGAACCAAAATTTACGAAAACTAAAATACTACAGCATAAGATAATCCTATCTAACTAAGTAAAATTCTGAGGCACTACAATCTATCTATAATTAATACTTGACAAAGCTTTTTAGATCATTAATTCTAAAAGTTCATTAACTTATGGCATATTAATAGATAATTACAACAGTGTTAGTAACTAGTACTTTATAGATTTATATTCAAATTCAAATATAACTATATTTGCATGCCATAAAGTAGATCGATAAAAAATATGGTACCTTAACTCAATTATACCTATGATGACAGCTCTACATATGCAAAAAGAGAAGAACAAAGATCCTAATTGGTTGGAGTTAGAGGTGTCATTTTTTATGAAGCCCGTAAGAGACTTTTTCCTATCATCTCTACTCGTATGGTCACATATGAAATCAATAATTATAGAACCTTTACTAAAAATAATTTATTTTGATATATATATATATAAATGATATTTTTCTACGATCAATAATTATAGAACCTTTACTAAAAAATAATTATAAAACCAGTGCAAGTGGTTTGTGTCATTTTGCATTATTTTGGTTGGTATTGGTAAAATTTTTGCTTTTATTGACGAGGAAGACGAGAGATTGAGAAATGAAAAAGTGTTTTAAATTTTTTTTGAAATAAAAAGCAAAAGTCACTTACTGAACATATTTCCTTATTATATTTTTAGATTTTTAATTAAAAAAAACTTCTTTTTAAAGTGTTAACGAACGTACATTTGTGAGTTTTGTTCTAACTTATTTTGTTGTTGAATGCAGTGTATTTAGGTCTTGTGTTGGAGATTTCCAACATATGTAAAGCAGTATTATGCCTTAGAAATTCTTCTACTTCCAGTTGTAGAGTAACACTTTTTATCCTAGTTCTCACTACTCACTTATTAATCAACACAAAATTAATTATATTTTGTCTTATATAGATACATAAGATACCTTTTATAGATAGAAAAAAAATGAAGAAAATAATAACGAAGGTGAAAATGTATTAAACATTGATATTTCACAAGAGATTTCAAAGTACAGATTAGACCAAATACAAATGATAATGATGAGTGGGTACCTTTATTATGTGGAGATGCCTTAAACTACAAAATGTTCAATTGGGTGAATAAATTGAAATCTTGAGCAGCAAAATCACAGATTTAAGTTATGTTTCCTAGCCAGCCCAACAACAATTGAAGCAAAAGAACCGCCACGTTGCAATACAAATTATGTACAACATTAAATCAGAAAATGCAGACTTAATAATAAAAAATAATATATCTATTATATATAAAAAGTGTGTAGATAACATAAATTCTTAGTTTTAAAGATTTTTTATTTTTTTAATGTTAACTTTAACGGAATATTTTTATATCTAACAGAATATACTTATATTTAACGGTAGTTTATAACATCTCTTAAACTTAAATAAAATAAAATAAATAATTAAAAAAATTAAGATAAAATATTTTTTAGATATTTTACAATAATAATTATTTTTAAATAATAAATAATTAAACAAATTAAAATATGATATTTTTGAGATATTTTACAATGATAATTATTTAAAAATAATAAATGATTAAACAAATTAAAATATAATATTTTTTAGATATTCTACAACGATAATTATTTAAAAATAATAAAATCATACATTTTATAACTTAAATTAAATTTAATTAAACTTAAACTCACTTATTATAATAATATCATATTAAATATATAATATAATCTATTGTGAATTAGTAACAAATTGTTTTTTTTTTAAAAACTAGCCAGAAACTTAAATTTAAAATACACGTATAATATTTAATATTACATTAAACATATAATATATAATCTCTTGTTGTCACTCCCAAATTCAAAAACTAGAACAAACATAAACTTAAAAAAAATTATTTAATTAAAATAAAATATTTATTTTAAAATTTATATGACATTAATATAAATTTAATAAAAATAATTAATAAATTCTATAAATAAAACTAAGCAAACGTGCATATTGCACGTTGCTTGTATCTAGTATATTTTAATTTCTCAACTGTACAACACTCATTCTCATATATATGCTATGTATCATATTATTTCGATTTGATCAGTGATCAATGACTTAATTGTCTCAGATATAATAGATAATAGGGTTTATACCTTTTTGGATCTTGTGTTTTTTTTCCATTACCTGTTTGGACCTTGTGTTTTGACAAATTACTTTTTAGACCTTATGTTTTGTAAAATAGTTAAAATAAAACCCTAAACTCAATTTTGATAAAGAAAAAATTGAATATAACAACACAGTTTTTAAGCAGAATGATTTTATTTTTGTTCTGAATTGTTAGTTTGGTAAATTATTTGTGATTTTAGTTGAGAAAACATTGACTAAAATTAGGTTTAGGGTTCTATTTTAACCATTTTACAAAATATAGAGTCCAAAAAGTAATTTGTCAAAACACAATATCCAAACAAGTAATTGGAAAAAACACAAGTGGCTTTGCATTTAAATATTGATTACCTTTTCATGTTGCCCAAAGGCCCAATTTGTCACAAAATTGTTGCAATCGTTACAAGTCTTTCATACGGTAGATGGGCCGGTCAGTTAGCTAGCTAATCTATAGTGAACTCATGAAATGTACATATTTATAATTTATATATGTATATATCTTAAGTGTACAAGGTGAAGGATAATATTTGATTGAATTATATTGTTTGCAATGTTTGATTATATATAATTAGAGAATATATTGGAAAAATTAATCCAATAAGATAATACACTTGCATGGGCATAACTAAATCCTTTTAATATATCACATGGGATAATGTAAATCACGTACGTTAATAAACTTAAGATAATAATTTATCCTATATATATACCCAATTATATAATTTTGCATGCATATATTATTTAATATTTATACATAAATATCTATTGTTAAATGGGTGTAAAAAAATGAATAATTTTATATACAAACTAGCAAGTGATATACAAAAATATCTTATCTTCTTTCATGTCGATAAGCATCGTTATAATATTAGTACATGATTTGCATTGCATATATTATATAATATAAATGCGTTGTGTTCCCATTAAGTATTACGAAGCAGTATACTTGCTTAGTTGCTTAATTATACACGTACTTATTAAGCATATTGAAAGTATTAGTTATGTATTACTTTAATAATAAATAAAGGAATGAGATTAAACAAATTTATCACAGCAGAAAAGAGAAATAGCTTTAAGAAGCTTGCCTCATTCAGAGTCATTATCCCATAAAAACTGACAATTATACAAGTGTTTAAAATTTGATATTGACATATTTATATATTGCTTGTGATTGTGAATGTGAATGTGAATGTTCCTTTTCCATGCATGAAGAGGCTCATTGTTGTTGAATAGTGGAGGAAGTTGACTGATGAAAAGGAGCCAATTGATTGCGACAATGAAATTAAATTAATATGGACGTAAATATCATATCCACATCAGCGTAGGACTTTTTAATTAATACTTGTTATTATATATATTCATATAGATCGACATGGTTAGTTTCTCTAAGAGTAGTGTGAGAGAAACTATAGAAAATTGTATATAACAGAGTTTATTGTTTTGTGTTTTTATGTGCTTTAGCCTTTAGTATATTGACACGTGCATAGCTTATTTTTTATTTTTATTTTTTGAGGAAAAACGTGCAATATATATAGTTTATTATAGGGAATTTTGTCATTTTTCGTGTATATATATACATATATATATTTATGTGCTGTTCTTTCTAGGTAATTGAGGCAATACAATATAGTGAAAATTATATTTTATATGAGAATTTTTATACATTGTGTAAAATATGGTTTTTTTTTAAGTAAAGTTAATCTATGGCTTTTTTTGTTTTAATTTTACTTTTATGGGTTTAGTTTCCCATATTTTTTTGTATAAAAGTTTGTTTATGTCATATTTTCACTCTTAATCAAGTTTTATGAATTTGGAAGGGTATGTTTGTAATTTGATTATTTTTTTATATTAATTTTATATAACTATTTTTATATTAAAATTTTCCATGGTTGTTTTGCAAATTTTTTTTTGTAATATGATTTGTGTTTATTATTTTTTTATTTATTGTAAACCTTTTTTTCCTTTTTTTTAGGCTGTAACTTTTTTTTTAAAACATGAGTAAGGTAACCAATTACTTAATTAATTTTTCAAAGTTATGTAGAATAAATCCTATAGCTAGCTTAAATAATATTTATCTAGAGGGGTAACCAGTTACTTGTTTGTTTTTTCACATTTATGTAAAAAAATAACATATATCAAGAGGGGGTAACTAGTGTATACTAGATGTGTTGAAAAAGGGTGTTATTAATAAATAAATCTATGGTTTCAAATTAAAAAAATATATATGTGAAGAAAAAAAATATGTGCGGATTGTAGTTTGAATATTTAAAAAACTATGCTCTCCCTGCTTGATTAATTATATATAATAGAGGTATTTAGGATCCAAATCAATTCAATTACCTCAAACCAATCAAAACAAATCAAATTATAAAAAGATTGGATTGGATTTGAAAAGTTAGATATTAATTGAATTGAATTAGTTGTTGAATGACAATATGAAAATTCTAATTAGGACCTTATCCAATTCAATCTTAATTAAAAAATACATATTATATTAAGTATAATATACCAAACCATGAATAAGGTGAAATCTACTTTATATGAAGAAAAAGAAGAAGAAAAACCACGTACCTTCATGCATAATTTCTATTGGCCACATAACATGCATGCCATGCCTAACATATGTAGCAACACATTTTTACCAAACCAATTCCTGCAAAATGAATGTTCGCACGTGGTTAAATGAATATCGTGTGGCTGATCGATCAGTTTGTTCTGGACCACAGTTTTTTTTCTTTCTAAAAAATAAACAATTAATTTCACAACCCAACCAATCTGTTCCCCGGTTATATATATATATATATATATATATATATCACCTTAGTTGTTTCTCGTCACCAATCATTCCCAACCCAATCTAGCTCAATTACTCTGACCCGTTTACTATAGCAAAAATTATATTATGGCTTTTCCCAAGTGGGTCTTTTTGATTTACTTTTTCTTTCTCATGGTTGTATCAACACTCGTATTGTCGTTAGACTCCAATGCACTCGGCTCAAAGTTCCTCGATTATGCCAAGAAAGCAGAGGTGTTTGATTGGATGGTCCAAATCAGGAGGAAACTGCATGAACATCCAGAACTGGCCTACGATGAAGTGGAGACTAGTAAGCTGATAAGAAAGGAATTGGATAATTTAGGCATTCCATATACATACCCTGTCGCAAAAACCGGTGTCATCGGCAAGGTTGGAACTGGTGGACCACCTTTTGTCGCACTTAGAGCTGATATGGACGCTCTACCAATCCAGGTAGGCATTCCATATACATATTACTCTAATTAATTTAGTAAATTGATTAAAGAAAACAAGAAACATACGCACACAATCACAGAATATTAGAGTTTTGGGCTCCGATTAATGATTAGTAGAGTTATCTTCTTGTTTCCTTTTTCGTCCTTGATGGAGTTTACAAAGTGATAAAGTCTTTGAAAGGAAATACTCTGTTTTACACCAAGCTATATCAGACCTCTCCCTGTAACTTTTCTATGTGCCATACCCCTCGACAAGACTATCACGAGATTCCATTTCTATCAAAAGTGTTGGCCTGTATCACATCCCTTCCTCTCTCTCTCTCTACTTTTCTATGTCATAGACTCCCCATCAAGGCTATCCCAAAACCCTTTTCATATTCAAGAGTTTTGGATTACAAAATGACCCCTCAAACCAATTAGAAGCATGTACAAGAAAAGAAAGACTCCACAGTAACTAATTGAAACCAATTTTTAAAAGACAGTTACGGCCATTAATTGCATAATAATAACGACTTGTACAAAAGAAAAGAAAAATTGAGATTTGAGAGACATATCTAGGCCTAGCAATATAATCATTTTCATCAGTGTTGTTCTTCTTTTACTAGTACAGTGTTTGGTTTAGTTTCACACGCATATATCATACGTATGCAGGAAGAGGTGGAGTGGGAGCATAAGAGCAAAATCCCCGGAAAAATGCATGCTTGCGGACATGATGCCCATGTTGCTATGCTTCTTGGTGCCGCCAAGATGCTCAAAACTCAAGAGAAGGAGTTGCAGGTTGATTTTTTGTCTAATCATTGATCTTTCTAATACCCATTTTTTCAATTTTTTTTTTTTTTTTTCTGTTTATGGCGTACTTTATAGTATGATGGCAAACTATATTAGGGGACAATTGTTCTGGTATTCCAACCGGCTGAGGAAGGAGGCGCTGGGGCTGTAAAGGTTTTAGACAGTGGAGTTCTAGACAATGTGAAGGCTATTTTCGGGCTGCATGTAGCGAATGGCGTACCCGTGGGCGTTACAGCCTCAAGAGCTGGTAGCTTTATGGCTGGGAGTGGCAATTTTGAGGCTGTAATAAAGGGACAAGGGGGCCATGGCGCCCTTCCCCATTTATCCAAAGATCCAGTTGTTGCTGCTGCTAATGTCATTATTAGCTTACAACAACTTATCTCTCGCGAAGCTGATCCAGCTGATTCCCAGGTACATTTCTTAGTTCACATTATTATTATTATTACGAGTATAGAAAACAGAAACAAAAAGATTGATAAAATTTTATGTATACATAATCGAACAATAATTGTATTGTATGTATACACACTCTCTAACAAACACATTAACAACAATGTAACTAACAAATTAAAATTTGAAATTTTGCAGGTTGTAACGGTTGCAACACTTGAAGGGAGCAATGCATTCAATGTGATTCCAGAGACCGCTAAATTTGGTGGAACTTTTCGTGGATTTTCGACCATCAGACATCTCAAGGAACGTATCCAAGAGGTAATTATTAAGACCATCTATTCTTTTAATTTTTTTTAATATAATAAGCAGCTTGTTATTTGCGTTACTTTAGAGATGTATTATTATTCTATTATATATATATCATATATATATAAAGAAAAAACTTACTTTAGTTTTATGTTTCATGTTGAACACAGGTTATCGTATCGCAGGCTGTCGTGTCGAGGTGCACTGCCGCAGTCGATTTCTTTGAAGATGAGAAGCCTTTATACCCTGCAGTCATAAACGACGACGCTTTATATGCTCTCTACAAAGGGGTGGCAGCTGAAATGCTTGGCTCCGAAAGAGTTTTAGAGCCCCCAGCACTAACAGTGTCAGAGGATTTTGCATTCTACCAAGAGAAACTACCAGGGCTCTTTTTCTTCATTGGAATTCAGAATCAGACTGTTGGAAATGTAGCACTGCACTCGCCCAAATTCGAAATCGCCGAAGATGCATTTCCTTATGGTGCAGCCCTTCATGCTACGTTAGCTACTACTTATCTCAATCATGTCCTTATTGGTTCTCAATCTCAACCCAATTTTTATAATCGTGATGAGCTCTGATCTAGCTAATCGGTCGATTATCATTTGCATCACCACATGTATCAGCCAGAAAAAAATAAAGCCTTCTTGGCTCTAGGAAAATTACGATTCATTTTGTGTATGTAAAGTCCAGAATTATATATAATTGCTATAGTCACTTATCGTGCCCAACAACACCGGTGTTTGGTTCAGACACTTGGGTGGCATTTGGTTGGAGGTAATGAAAACAATGGAATAGGAATAGGAATAGTAATAGAATGGAATAAAAAAGGTAATGCGATTACGTTGTTTGGTTAGAATAATTGAATTAATGATTGAATACCTATTCTTATGTTTGGTTGACTATGAAATGGAATGGAATAAATTTATTTTGGACAAAAATATCAAAAGTGCTAAAAATATAATTAATAAACTAAAATAAACATACTAAATATATATATATATATAGATTTACCAATAATGGCGTTATTTTTTTTTTCATATTCTTTTTTTACAAAATAATATTTAATAATCCTGCTTTTTTCAAGCATAATAATTCCACTTTTGAACACTACAAAATATTAAAATTATCAATAAAAATTTATTTTTGTGAAATATTTTTTTAATGTTAAATGCAATTTACTTTAATTATCACTAAACACTATTTTATATATTTTTAAAATAAAACAATATAATAACATAAAAATGTTAAACTAAACATTATAACATATTTATATTCTAATAATCAAAATATTTTTTGATTACTGAGATCAAACTTTGTCCATACACATGAAATATCACTAGAAATAGTATAAGTATTCATGTCCAATTACTCAGATCTATGCTCAAAGACAATCTAGTTTGCAAAATTATGAACATAAAACATTACATCATATCCAAAAAATTATAATTTGTATACTACTGAATGTCAAAGGCAATATAAATTGTCCTGCAAATTGTAGTAGAGCAAAGTGGACTAAACATGATCTTAGAGAGAGCCATCAAGAAGAAGTGTCACCCATTCATCCTTCTCATTATCTGGGACACTAAAAAAGTAAGAAACCAGAGCATTATCTTGCATAATCATGCGAGCTACCTTATGACGTTGAGCTGTGGTAAGTGTAGTGGTCATTTCTAACTCTTTCCCAAGTTGCATATGCTTTTCATTCATGTCTTCACCAATAGCTTTACTCAAACGAATAGAAGCTTTTTCAATTTCTCTTGCGATAATACAAGCTGATTGTGTGAGTGCATCTGAAAGTTCTTCATGATTTACAGTTTTCCTTTTCTTCTTTGAAGACCCATCTGATTGAGTGTGAGATTGAACACATCTTGTTGCATCTGAAACAGACATAGATGGCACTTCATCCACATTGTTAGCATAGTTGAAATCATCTTCTCCAAGAGTAGTGTTTTCTTCTTCAGTTTGAAGTTCTTCAACAACATCTGCTGTAGTCTCCGCATTTTTTCCAGTTGCACGATCCTTGCCAAAAACCATACATAAGTCATCATACCAAGGGAATGACTTGATCTTGAGGGGGGCTGCTTCTTTGTGGCTCTGCATTTATACAAAATAAAAAAATCAGATACAAATAAATAAGCAAACCATCCTTGTTATGGATCCATCAACACCATAAGCAAACAATCCTTCTTATGGATCCATTAACATCATAAGCAAAATGGCAGACCAAATACTATTATTTGAGTACCTGCAAATATGCTTCCCACACTGACTTTTCTGCAGTAACAGTTTTTCTGTCGTTGTCCCACCCAAATCTGCTACAAAATGGTTCAGTCAACATTTCATGAACCACTTGAAAATGAGTCTTCAAAGTCTTCATTCTAGACTCAATGTGTGGCTTAGCTAGTATATCACATGCATGCATCCGCTCCTTTAATTTCATCTCAAGAGCTCTAAGATGACCTGGCCTGAAATTTCCTTCAGCTTTAAACTTCCCTTCATTATTCAGTTCCATAAGTGCTTCAATAAAGTGTTTGTCTTCATCTTCGCTCCAAAATCTTTTATTTTGTCCTGGACCTCTTCCTTTTGAAGTCTCCATGCTGAAATAAGGTATCAAAATACTGTAAAACTAAAAACTAAAGCTGAAATATTGTAGTTGAATGAAAAAGAAACAAACAGTCAGCAATAAAGAAATAAAAGTGAATGGATATACACACCAATAACAAAACATAAATTTAAAGATAAATTTTCCATTTCAAAGCAAGTGATATAAGTTTTTCAGGTGGTCAATTACACAAACAGTCAAATGAATTGGCATAGCCAAGTGAAACCAAATTTAGAAACCTAGACAATCATTGTGCATTTAATCTAAGAAATAAAAAAAAAATTAGCTTGCTCTCCTATGTTCTCTCCATTCGTTATACATCTCAAGTGCTAAATGATTTCTAAATGTTGTCCACCCTTCAAAAGCTTCAATACTTCTTATGGATCCATCAGCATCCATGCTATCTTTTTCGTCTCCACTATCACTCTCATTCTCTGGATGCATATCAGTATTATCAGTAGGCATTTCTCTCCTAATAAAATTGTGAAGCAAACAACATGCTAAAATGACTCGGTTTTGAGTCTTTATTTGATAGAATGATGGACTCCTAAGAATTGCCCATCGATTCTTAATTGCACCAAATCATCTCTCAATGACATTCCTAGCAGATGAGTACTTCATATTAAAAAACTCTTGTGGATTTCTGGGAGGAATCCCATCTTCCCATTGGTTGAGGTGATAGCGTTGGCCTTTATATGGAGCAAGAAATCCCTTACAATTAGTATATCCACCATCTACAAGGTAATAATGACCTAAAATAAAATAAAGATAAGGATTAAGTTGTCTCCTAAATGACTTACTTATCCAAAAAAAAATGTATAATCTAAAACACAAAGCATACCATTTGGAACACACAAACCATTTGTTCTACGTATGGAATCACGTAAAACTCTACCATCTGCTGCAGAGCCTTCCCATCCAGGTAACACATATATGAATTGCATGTCTTGGGAGCATACACCTAAGACATTTGTAGCTATTTCACCTTTTCGAGTGTGATATTTTGGTTTATCAGCCATAGGTACTCCACTCTAATATGAGTTCCATCTAGTGCCCCTAAGCAATTCTACCACATAATAAACAAACTTTTTTTATTAGTATTTCAAATAAATAAAAATTTGTAGTGATTTTTAATTCAAGTAATATATAATATACCTTGACCCATTTCCACCTTTTATCTGTTGAGTTTTCCACAACCGGTTCAGGTCTTTTGAATAACGTTCCATGTAGTCGAATGATTGAATGTAACACATTGTGAAAAAACTTGCTAATAGTCTCACCAGATCTCATAAATCGAAATCTAATGACTTTATTTTTCTCATGATGAGCAATTACATGTAAAAACATGGCCACTTGCTCATCTACTTGCAAGTAATTATATGCTTTTAACCCACCCCTAGTATTATATATATATATGGAAGGAAGATTATTACTCAAAAGGTAAGTTGGCAATATCTCACTTGTAGTTCACCATTATTTTTCATCAAAACAGGGAAGAAAGGGCAGAGGTTTTGGGTAGATATTCTTTAATTTCGGTAAGTCTTCCAATCTTAGATATTCAAGTTTAAGAAAAGGCTGTAAACATTTCACCTCCTCTGGAGCATCTCCTAGTTTCTCCATTCTTATTATTTCTTCCAATGTAGGGCAATCCCAGACAGTAAGATGCTGCAGGTTTGGAGCAAAAGCTAGCCCAGTCAATTCCTTCAAATTAGGACAACAATCAACATCGACTTCACGAAGGCTTGGGAACAAGTCGTTAGTTAGGCATTGAGGAGGACTTGGTACATGGGAAGAACATTCCTCTCTTCTTTTCCATTCCCAATCTATCTTTAACTCTTCTAACCTTGAACATTTATAAAGATGAAGATTCTCTAACCGTTCCATCCTCAAAAGAGTGGATAGATTAAGAAACTCCCAGGTGCTTTCAAAATGGAGAAATAGACTTTGAGTGGAGTTCAGTAGCATTTGGGAGGCCAACAATCTATCAAGGGCAGTGACATATTTTATGGAGACATCCAACTTCATTATGTGTTTCAAACTCTCTAATTCTTGTACTAGTAATTCACTACCCCCACATTCAACTCTATCCTCCATCTCCTCAGACTTTGTTCCACACTGAAACATGTTTAACACTTGTAGCCGTGAAAAGCTTGATATAACTCCTTCTGGAATTACATTAAGATTACGTAAATAATATAAGTTCAAGTATTTCAACATATTCAAGTTCTTCAACTCTCTTGGCAACTGTTTTATGTTTGTAGATGCTAGTTGAGGTATTGCAATGAGACTAATTTTGATATCTCCGTTGGCAAAAGAGTCAATAGATTACATGACAAATCCAAAACTGTTAATTTAGGTATGAACTCAAAAAAGCTGCCACTAACTCGCTGCAAATTGTTTTGCTGAAGAAATAAAGTTGAGAGGTTAGGACATGTCGGACTTCCTGAGAAACTCTTAATGCAGTTTTTCATCAAAGAGATCCTTTCAACCTCATTCCAACTTTCAATCATTTGTTCTTTCAACTCAACATTTGTTTTCACAAAAAAAGTGTGATCTGCCTTTTCACACCCACAAGCTATCCATAAAGCCATGTCCCGGATCACATCATGCATCTTTACACGTGTTTCATCGACCTCTTCTAATAAGCATGCATAAAGAAGAGAGCCAATGATGGTATATCCTTGGCCTTGCAAACTCTCAAAATCAGAACATTCATCTAGAAACCCCTCACACATCCATTTATATATCAAATCGTCTCTATTGATTGGCCAATCTTCTGGAAACAATGAGCAATACAGAAAACAAGACCTAACTTTCTCACTAGATAAATTATCATAACTGAACTTTAAAAGAGGAAATACCTCATCTCCCATGCCTGAAAAACTTGAGGCTGAGTTCTTTAAGATCTGAATTGCATATCTCCACTCTTGAGGTGTTCTCTTGCAAGCCATTGCTCGACCTATAGTTGTTAGTGCAAGAGGTAAACCATCACACTCTTCCGCAACTTGTTTAGATAAATAAAGAATATCTGGGTGGACACTGAGGGCCTCGTTGCCAACTTTTTCCTCAAATAACTTCCATGACTCTTCTCGTGACAAGCACTTCACTTCAACTTGTTTATCAACTGACATGCGACTACAAACATCCTTGGAACGAGTTGTGAATACGAGCTTGGAACCATTTTGCCTGTTAGGCAAAGGAATCCCAACTTTAACAAGATCAATTCTCTCCCATATGTCATCCAACAACAAAATAAATTTCTTTTTGTTCAAGACATTGAAAATGTCTTGAGATTTTTGTTGGAATGTTTTGTTCTTCCATGTATCTCCCCCAAAAGAAAGCGTAATTTTTTCTCCAATACTATTTTGTATATTCTCAATAGTATGATCTTTAGATACCACTACCCATATAACATGATAATCATTTTGAGAATTGAGGAACTTGTTGTTGATCTTTTTC